>NW_026057584.1:58461556-58593285 GCF_023721935.1 Panthera uncia | reverse complement strand
GGGATCTGGTCTCACACGCAGATGCCTACAGGGAAGAGATGGGGAATAGAAAGGTGAGAGTCTGGGAGTGCAGAATGGGAGAAGACAGGCGTGGTCTGCAGGCAGAGCCACCGTGATGCAGACGCTGATTGTTGACCCAGTCCTTCAAGAGAAGCCAGACATCTGAACTGTTATGTGAAATCCCCTGACTTCCGAATGTTGTCAGCTAGGTCAGGCTTTTAAAAATTTTTTTTTCAACGTTTTTTATTTATTTTTGGGACAGAGAGAGACAGAGCATGAACGGGGGAGGGGCAGAGAGAGAGGGAGACACAGAATCGGAAACAGGCTCCAGGCTCCGAGCCATCAGCCCAGAGCCTGACGCGGGGCTCGAACTCACAGACCGCGAGATCGTGACCTGGCTGAAGTCAGACGCTTAACCGACTGCGCCACCCAGGCGCCCCAGGTCAGGCTTTTAAAACACACTTGCAGGACCATCAAAACTCACCCCGCGGGCTGCCAGTTCGTAACTTCTGGGCTGCCATGTCACCAAAAATTATTCCATAGTGTGATAAGAACACAAGAGGCTTGAGAGACATTGTTTTATAACTACTATCAATAAAGGAAGTATGAGTGCCAGGTAAGTGATATTCAGTCTTCATAACATAGAAAAATACTGATAATGGGCATAATATGTGATGATCTTATTACTGTTTTGATTTTAATAACCTATGTGAATAAGTCATCAGGATCCAGTACCTTGGTTTACCCATCAAAAAAACAACAACAGAATCTTGGCTTTACCTTGGTAGCAAAACACTAAATTTTCCAAAGTAAAGCAAATAGAATAGAAATGATGAGGGGAACATGCATATTTGCTGAATTTGAAATGCTGTTTTATAATCCCACTCCCTCTAGGTTCTCAAAATACTTGAGTTTGGGGAGGAATTCTGGTACACACATACTATATTTATTTTTTTAATGTTTTTTATTTATTCTGAGAGAGACAGAGCGAGTGGGGGAGGGGCAGAGAGGAGAGAGAGCAGGCAATGTGCCTGTCAGCACAGAGCCTGACATGGGGTTCCAACTCATGCACCTTCAGATCATGACCTGAGCCCAAACCAAGAGTCGGATGCTTAACCAACTAGGCCACCCAGGCACCCCTATAAACATAATTATATTTATATGATTACCAATTGTTTCAAAACTGCTACCCAATACAGTTTGCATTTGTTTTTGCCAAACATCTCACCCAACTGTAGTTTTTTTGTTTGCTTTTTAAGGGATGGAGTTCTGAACCAAGTTGCTGAAGGGTTACCACAGAGGGACCCAAATACTGTCCGGCTAGTTTGGCTGAGATTACCTCAAGGAGAAACAAATTAACAATTGATTACATTGGTCTCCACTAGTTTTCTGACTGCTATTTCTCACTCTCCTTCATGGGATCCGCTCTCTCCTTCCTTGTGTTATTAAGTTAACCTTTCCTTTCCTTCTCTTCTCCCTGAAGAGGTTATTTGTGCCCACAGCTTATATTATCATACGGACACTGGGACTCTCAAATCTGTTGCTCAGGCCCATCCCTCTGTCCTGAACTCTAGGTCAGTGTGTCCAAAGACCAGATGTCTCCAAAAAGGATCCCACAGATGCCTCCAACTCATCATGTGATAACAGAATATGGGGCACCTGGCTGGCTCAGTCGGTAGCACATGTGACTCTTGATCTTGGGGTTGTGAGTTCGAGCCCCACGTTGGGTGCAGAGATTACTTAAAAATAAAATCTTAAAAAAAAAATAACAGAATACATCACCTTTACCCCGAATCCCACTCTTCCTCCTCTATTCCTGTCGTTGACTATGATATCTGTTACCTATGCTAGATACCCAGGGGTTATCATAAGCTCCTCTTCTTCCTACAGCCCCTACATCAGGTCAGCCATCAAGTTTGAACTTAGCAGCTTGTTATCTCTTCTCCACCCTCTCAACAAACGACCTTAGTTTAGTTCATCTTTTATCTGGACTTTATTAGAATAAAGTTGGAAATACCTCACCTTGCCCACAGGGCCCTCCACAACCGACCCCTCTCTAGCCTCACTTGTCCCTGCTTTACTCCTTGCATGCTCTGCTCCAATAAAGACTGTTAGTATTGTGCTCATGTTGATGGAATCCAGATGTTTGCAACTCAGCATCTTTGTCAGCCTTAAGCCTTTACTCAGACCCATTTTCCTTGCATTGGGCAGCGACCAAAGCAGAGAGTAGTGCAGACTGCCACATCACCAGAACAGGCTCTAGAGGACCCCTCCTGATCCAGTGAGCCCCCACCACAGTGTGCTTGAGATGGCTTTACAGGTCCCACTGCCTGCCTCTACCTTGTGGACCCACTGAACATCTTCACCGTCACTTCTCTAAGCCACCTTGTCTCTCATCCTTGGACCTCAGGAATGCTAATGTCTGTCAACAATGAACACACGTGTATCCCTTAAGGTTGCTGCCAGTGTCATTGTCTTATTTTGGAGAAAATGGCCTCAACGAGGAGAGCCTGGTTTTCTCCTACAGGCCCTTGTCCATTCCGCTTCTGTTCCCAGCCAGGTCACAAGTGGGTTTTTTTTTTGTAGGGAGGAGAGACCCCACCTAGCTGTTGGCTGAGGTCAACTGACATTTCTCATCATCATCAGAGTCCACGGCCCCATGTTACCATTGGTGAGGATGAGGCTAACTTGGGCACTCATGGTTTTCAAACATAAGTTTATTAAAACAAAAAAAAAATTGAATTAATAATAACCCATCCTGGTGTAGTTTTGGCCACACTTTGAGGCCAATAGTGAGAAAATCCTAACGTTCTTAACAAGGAAATGTATTGGGGTTTTCAGCGGGAGGGAAGGACTTTTCATGGCACTCTATCCCGCAATTAAGATAGGGCAAGAATTGCCTTTAGATGCTTGACTCATGTGCACAGAGGAGAAGGGAACAACTGTCACTCTGCGACAATAAATTGTCAATTTAATTATCTATTAATGTCCTGCAAACTGAAAGTCATTTGATATTTTCTCCAAGAAAACATCTCCAAATTGTCAGCAGTCTCCCCTGCGTCCTAATTATTGTGTCACTAACTGTGTTGGTTTCATTTCTTTTTTCCACAAAATGGGTCCCTCAGCATCGGCTGATCATAGTTATCATTTTTTAATGGCCAAATTTGATGGATTTACAAAGAGTTTCCCCAAAGCCGTGGGCCATTTGGGCCTCATGCATCAGTGTGAGGCAAATGTGAATTGAGTAATTCTTTCTCAGCCATTTGTCAACACCTCAGAGGAGGAAATGTCAGCAGCACATGACGGTGATCAAACTAGTTATGAATTTGAATTTGGCTGTTCTCCTTTTAAGGATGATAACCACATGATGTTAACCATCTTTTATCTTTACATTTCATAGTTGGGTTTTTTTTTTTAACTATATCGTTTAATTTTTATGCCCTAATTCTTGGCCTACCTACCAACCATCGGGAGGATAACACCAAAGGAACTAGACATTTAGTCTACAATAGTAATAATAAAAAAAACAGGGGGCGCCTGGGTGGCTCAGACAGTTAAGCGTCCAACTTCGGCTCAGGTCATGATCTCACAGTTTGTGGGTTTGAGCCCCACGTCAGGCTCTGTGCTGACAAGCCAGGAGCCTGGAGCCTGCTTCGGATTCTGTGTCTCCCTCTCTCTCTGCCCCTCCCCCGCTCATGCTCTGTCTCTCTCAAAAGTAAATAAACATTTAAAAAATTTAAAAAAAAACAACAGCTAATAGTTAACACGGGCTTACTAGGCTCTGTTCTGAGTGTGTATTGACTTTGTGTGTTGGGACTCATTTAATCCAACAAAAGCTCTATGAGATCACTATTGTTATTATCCCCATTTTACTGATGAGAAACTGAGGCAGAGAGTTTTATTAGAGTTACAAAGCCAGGCAGTCTTCCCTTAAAACCAGTCACCTGTATCGGGAATAGCAGCATCTTCATTATCACCAAAAAACATTTATTGGATAGTTAGGACAGGCATGTGAACTGTCTCACGTGCATTCTCACATTTAATGCTCTCACCCCATAAGGAAGTACAATTATTATTCCCCATTTTACAGAAGAGAATACCGAGGCTTACATAGTTATGTGCCCAAGGTCACATAACTATTAGGTGCCAGGTCAGGAACAATGGATCTGTCAGATTCTTTCCCACTGTGACAGTTGCCTGTAAGGATAGGATTCTGAATCTGGCAGCACATTATGCCCTTAATAAAGTCATCAGCATATCAGCAAAGAAATTAAAAATGCCCTGGGAGGCCCTCTGGAGAAATGGCAGATTCTACGGCTGGGGCTGAAAACACAGGGTGAGCTTGGGGCATTTTACACTGACAGAAAGTAAAGTCGTGCTCACAACAAAGCAAA
Organism: Panthera uncia; assembly: GCF_023721935.1. Taxonomy (NCBI): domain Eukaryota; kingdom Metazoa; phylum Chordata; class Mammalia; order Carnivora; family Felidae; genus Panthera; species Panthera uncia. The sequence continues at coordinate 58,588,891 of NW_026057584.1, read as the reverse complement.
ACACAAAAAGGATGAAGGCATGTCAGGAGGACACAGGGGCAAACCGGAAGAAGTTCCCAGTGACCAAACCTGGAACATTTTGAGCACTGAATACATACCAATAGTATTAGATTATAAGTCAAAGAAAAAGCAAACACCCATGAGTCCATACTGATAAAAAATAAATGACCGAACAAATAAATGAGTAGAAGAGAAAAACTGTCCTTAAAGAAGGATTCCAAATTGTAAATGTAGAAGGAATGAGGAAAGTACAAAATCGCCTTAGAGCCCTGTGGTAATAATGGTGGCAGGCAAGATCCTCTGAGGAATGTGAAAGTTGGTGGGTGAGGCTTTAAGGAGAAACGCGATCTTTGTATCGCCCCAGATTAGCTACCCCAAAATAATAATTACTGTGGTGTTTTTCACATATATCCACAAATTCGTTGATACTCCTTCCTCTAGAATAGGAGTTTCATTCCTTTTCCCCCGGAGTGTGGGCTGGATTTAGTGACTTACTGGTAACAAAGAAAGTTAGTAAGTTGGAGCACCTGGTGGCTCAGTCAGTTAAGCGTCCAGCTCCAGCTCAGGGCATGATCTCACGGTTCATGGGTTCAAGTCCTGAATCGGTCTCTGTGCTATCAGTGCAGAGCCCGCTTAGGATCCTCTGTCTCCCTCTCTCTCTGCCCTTCCCCTGCACATGCTGCACGCTCTGTCTCTCTCTTTCTCAAAAATAAACATTAAAAAAAATCTTTAAGAAAAGTAGTAACCTTACTGTTGCAAAACCTGACAGGTACCACCTTAACCAAGTGGTCAAGGTTAACATCAGCTGTAGCGTTGTACTCATATCACGAACCCCCTGATTCAATGTCTTGAGAAAGGCACTTCCCCTGTGTGGTCTTCTTCCCAACAATTCACACCCCAGTCCAGTCATGAGAAAGCAGCAGACAAACCCAAATTGAGGCACATTTTACAAAGTACCTGACCAATGCTCTTCAAAAGTGTCAAGGTCATGAAAGACAAGGGAAGCCTGAGAAACTGTCACAGACTGGAGAACACTAAGGAGACATGACAAGTAAATACAACGTGATATTCTGGACTGAATTCCAAGAACAGAAAAAAGATATGAGTGAGGAAAAAATAAAAATTAAAAAGTTGCCCCACCTGTGCTTTCGAAGTAAACAGAGCACAGCGACTCACTGAAAGTTAGCCAGAGCTGCCCTGCTTTGGCTCCAGGGACCTTGTGAGGGTGCCCAGAGGGAAGGGATGTGACAAGTGGCAGGGAAGCAGCACAGAGATGATAGCAGGACTCCGAGGAGGGGACATGATTAGCTGTGACAGGAAAGAGAGGGGTGGTGGGAGAGCAAAGGAAGGGGAGTCTGCACTTCAGGCCGTTTGTTTTACTTGGCTACCCTGCCCCATCAGTTCCGGTGCCTCTTAGCTGCCTCTCTTCCTCCTGTGCCTATTGCCTTTTAATATACTGCATGATTGTGCTAATGCTGTTTGTCTGTCCAGATTCCTCTCCACTCTTTTCCACTCTGCTCTGTGCCCCAGGGGACTCCCTGCCTGCGGCTCACCTGGGGGCCAGCCAGTGGGGGGCACAGGCAGGAGCTCTGAGAATAAAGGAGAATGGGGTCCAGTCCTGAGGCTCCCACCCCACCTGGGGTGCCTGGCCTGGCCTGGCCAGGTCCCTCTAGCAGAGGCCACAGCCCCCACCCAGAGTTCTCACTGGGTTCTGGTGACTGCCCCTTCTCTTGCCCTGTTAGGCTCACACGTGGGCACTGATTCCCCCACAGTGGGTAGTTCTCGGGTACAACTCCGTTTTCTCTTTCTCAAAGAGAAACTCTCAAAGTCTCAAACCCTGAAGTCCGCCCACATCTTGGTAAATCCTCTCATGAAACTTGTCTCGATTACTCAATTGACTAAGTCATCTGTTTCCTGCTAGGATCACAACTGATGGAAAAAGTTACTATATTTATTGTCCATTGTTTATCTTCCCCTTTAGAACATAAACTCTATGAGGGCAGAAATGTTAAGTACTCCCTTCGCTGCCATGACACTCTGTAAATAAATATCTGTTGGATAAATGAGTGGATGTTCATTTTATTCGTACTGTCTTACACGGTAATCATTCATCGCATGTGGCTATTGAGCACTCGAAATGTGGCTGGTAGGACTGAGAAACCATTTTAAATCGTATTTAATTTTAATTTCCATAGCCACAGTCCTAGTCTATGGAAATTTCCCGAGCATAAGGCAATTCTGGAGCTACTGATGTCCGCACTGCCCCAGGAGGAGTCTGGAGGGTGGCTCGGTGGTCTCAAATGTTTGCTTCGCCCTGGCGAACTGCAGTGCTGGCCTTCTTGTAGGCAGCCCGACTCAGGAATGTGTGCCTTGTTTTTATACATTTACATTTTCATTTCCCTGCAAACTGTCCATTTCTTGGATAATAGAGTTACAGTGTGCTCACCAGGCCCTTACAAACTTGCAGCTTACAAAAGAGCTCTGGCCCCTAGCCAAGGGAGTCTCCAGCTGCTGACTGACCCTGCCTGGAAAGTCAACTTGGAAGAGACGCAAATGTCCTAATCCTCTTCCAAACCACTCTAAGTAGGTTTTATCCAGTGACCTGTAAAACCAAATTAGTAAAGGGACACTTTAATTCCAGCTCATTAGAGAGCTTCTAAAATCTTTGAGAAAGCCAACACAGCAAATTTCTGTGCTGGGGGGCTGAGAAACGCATCCCATTTCCAAAAGCAAAATGTCCTTGCTTTCTTCTGGTTCTCGCACATCACTCGACATGCAGAAGATGTTTTCTGAGGCTTTCACAGGGATCTCCAGTGAGGTGGGGAGCGGTTCCTGCGAGGGAGAAAAATATGGTGGCCTAGGGAGGTCAAGTGATTTTCCCCAAGTTCTGCCAAGTCCAGTCCCAGCTCTGGTCTCCTGACTCGGGTGCAGGGAACATTTGCACTGTTCTTATTATTACCCTAGGAGCTGGCTTATTGCACAATATCAGGAAATAGTCCATATGAAATCCTGGCCCACAAAGCATACATGTTCTGCTTTTTATTCTGCAGCTTTTTTGTAAAGTGTGTTTTCCTTTCCCATAATGTCATCTGGAAGCAATTCCTCCCAACAGCTGGATTTGCTTTCACAATTGGTAAACACGTAAAATGGAAGGCAGGGGAAGATGTGGAGTGTCACCAGAGGAGCCTTTCCCCCACCCGCTTGGCTCGTGTTCTGAGGCTTATCTTGGGTCTCTGCACAAGCCTCATCAAAACTGAGAACGTCTTCAAACAAGCGACCCACACTGCATTCCCTCCTTCAGGGGGTCAGCATGTTCTTTGGGGGAGAAATTTTCTGAATACTTTGCAGATAAAATCGATCAGATGCAGACCAGATTGCCAGCTGCCAAGATCTCGGAGCTACACGCGGAGGCCAGCAAAGCAGCACCTTCTCCAAGACCTCACCATCCTGGTACAGTCAGGACCTCTGGGGTCCTGCAGGAAGCCTCCCGCAGGGCACAGCCTTCCCAGAGCCACTGCCACCAAAGCCAATACAGGATGAGAGCCCAAAGAGCACTGACTAGGTCATCAGAGAAAATGAAAGACCCCCCCCCCACCCCCCCATATGCTCCCGAGGAACAAGTTTTCACGCAGGCACAAACAGAAGGCAGCCAGTACTCCGGAAGGCCAAGAGCACAGCTGTCATCTGGGTGTTGGCTCACACCCTCTCCACTCTGTCTCCAGGGTCTCGGGGGCCGCTTCTCTAGGGGTTCACCAACATGGTTAGTTCTGGTCCAGGAGGTTCAGGGCACAGTTTAAGCTGGAATACAGTGCCGGGGGGCAAAGCTGAGGCTTCAGGCACTCTCCTCCCATATAAGAAACGCTATTCTTTGATCAAAGTTTCAAATTTGGAAGAAATCAACCTAGCATATGGCTCAACTCTCAGAGGGAGCACGAGAGTATGCTGTTGACCAGGCAGCCCTACAGAGATGCGGAAGAGGGTATGTGTCACCCGGCCCAGCGGCGGGGATGACCTCAACACGGTGCCGGCCAGATGGGGAGAGAGTGGGGGGTAGGAGGGGCTTCCTTCCAAGCACCACCAACCCTCTGGGTAGCCAGGGCCCCACTTCCTGTGAGGGAGCTTCCCTGTGCTGTGGACCCTTGGCTGCAAAGTCCTCCTGGAAGAGATGAGCACCCCGCCCACTGAACAAACAAAAGGAGCCGATCAGGAGCAGGGCTCACCAGAGGACCCTGAGGAGGCTGACTGCCCAGCTCCTCAGCACAAGCTGCAAACGGAGCCCCTTTGCCTGGGCCCATGGTGGGTGGAGTGCACTCTTTCTCAGGTCCGCTTCTTTCCTGGGGTCCATCTTCTCTCTCTGTCCTCCAGGAAGAGGCTGTATCTTGTCTGGAGTCAAGGAACAGAAACTTCATTGTACAGTTTTCCAAATCTCATGCCTCATATCTGAAATGTCGAAACTCCGTGTTTCTAGTTGCAGGCCAAGGCTGCTTCCTCCAGACCCTGGTCACTCTGGTCTGATCACCTGCACTTCTGGGAGGGCCCTCGGAGTCCACTCGGCGAGATTCACTGAAGCCCAGGGGGGTGGGTGGGTGAGAGCAACCCCCTGGTTAATACTTCAAAGTGAGCCTCTAGATTAAAGCAACTAGAGCTCTAACAACCATATGCAATGCGTGCACCTTGTTTGGATCCTGATTCAAATGTATCAACCGTAAGGAGACATCTTGGGATATTTCAAGAAAATTTGAATTTGGACTGGGTATCAGAAAACATTTAAGAACTTATTGTTAATTTTGATAAGTAAGTGTGGAAAAAAAAACATAAAAAATAAATATGTAAACAGATTTTTATATGTGTGATAATGGTGTTGTGGTTATATAAGACTCTCATATAAGACCCTCATCTTTTAAAAAGTATACCCCTAAGTATTTGGAAGTGAAATATGACATCTGGGATTTATTTGAAAATACTTAAGAAAAAAATATCATGATGGGTACAGCTAGGTGGCTCAGTTGGTTGAGTGTCTCACTCTTGATCTCAGGTCTTGAGCTCAAGTTCGTGATTTCAAGCCCCAGGTTGGGCATGGAGCCTACTGAACAGAAAAAAACATGATGAAACAAAGATGGAGTCTTAGTCCATTTGGGCTCCTGTAACAGAATTCTATAAACTGGGTATAAACAACAAAAATTATTTTTCACAGTTCTGGAGGCTGGAAATCCAAGATGGAGGTGCCAGCAAATTCTGTCTAATGAGAGCCCACGTCCTGGTTCATAGATGGTGCCTTCTCATTGTAACCTAACGTGGCGGAAGGGGTGAGTGAGCTCTCTAGGGTCTCTTTCATAAGGGCACTAATTCATTTATGAGGGCCCCACCCTCGCAGTTTAATCACCTCCCAAAGGCCCCACCTCCCAATATCACATTCAGGGTTAGGTTTCAACATACAAATTTTCATGGGGACATTAACATTCAGACTATAGGATATGGTAAGATGTTAATGGTTAGATCTAGGTGATGGGTGTATGGGATTCTATATACTACCCTCTCTACTTCTATATATGTTGAAAAACAATTATAATAAAAATTTTTAAGTATAGACTATTTTATCACAAAAGCTCACAGAGGACAACAAACACACATGTTTACCCACTCAGTGGTGACTGAATCCTGTAATGAGGTTCTTCATCCTCCTCATGGTCAGGAGGGGTTAGCTCTTGCATACAATAGGGAAGTGACAGGGCCCAGTCCAAGATGATCCATACGAGCTTTGACTGGGGGTGCAGCAACACCCTCAGCCCCTCCGCCTGGCAAGAAGCAGGAAGGAGCTCCTCTCCCAGAGCAAATGCAGCCTTCTTTGCTCCTGCTGTCACTGGCTTTGGGGGCTGTGGTTTCCTCCTGTGTGTGCTGCATTGCTTCATGAGCAGTTCAGGGGCCTGTGTGTGGGTGGTGGAGTAGGACACAGGCCACTAAGTACTAGGTAAAGTTCTTGCTATTACAGCTCGAGATCATTCCTGCTGCCTTCACCCCCACTACCCCCCACATTCTACACTGTCCCATCCTGCACTGACTCATTCACAGACATGCGTCAGGGTAATCCTATGCCAGTCCCCTTGCGGGGCATGGGCGGGATAATGACGGTCTTTGAAGGGCAATGGAAAAGGCCTCCAGTTAGAAAAGTCAATGCGGGCCTGACACTTACTCTTTCCCTGCTCTGGCCCTAGGCATCAACTTCTGTGTTCTCATTCTAGGTTAGTCCATACTCTTTAGCCTTAACCTGGTCTTGGGAAGGAGAAGATTCTTTGCCATATTACTTATCTCCTCTTTCTGGAAAAACAAGAAAACCAATTTTCCCCCTTCTGCTTTGAAATATGCTGGGCATTCTGTTTTTCCTTATGTCCTTGAGTAAAAAGTAAGTGCCCTTTACTGGTGCTGGGCCATGCCTGTTCTTTCATTTCTTTTTTTTCTTTTCTTTTCTTTTCATTTTTATTCCAGCATAGTTAATATACAGTGTTTATTTGTTTCAGGAGTATAATAGAGTGATTCAGTGATTCCCTATATTAGTGCTCAATAAGTGTGCTCTTAATCCCCATCACCTGTTTCATTCTGGTAACCATCAATTTGTTCTCCAGAGTTGACAGTCTGTTTTTTGGTTTGTCTCTTTTTTCCCCTCTTTGTTAATTTGTTCATGCATTTTCTTTCTTTAATTCCACATATGAGTAAAATCATCTGGTATTTGTCTTTCTCTAACTAGCTTAATTTGGTCTCTAGATCCATCCATGTTATTGCAAATGGCAAGATTTCATTTTTTTGTGGCTGAATAGTGTTCCAATGTACATATATATATACTGCATCTTTTTTATCCATTTATCTGTCGATGGACACTTGGGATGCTTCCATAATTTGGCTATTGCAAATAATGATGCAATAAACATCAGGTGCATGTATCCCTTCAAATTAGTGTTTTTATATTGGGGGGGGGAGTAAATACAATAGTTTGATTACTGGATCACATGGTAATTCTATTTTTAATTTGTTGAGGAACCTCCATACTGTCTTCCAGAATGGCTGCACCAGTTTGCATTCTCAACAGTGCACAAAGGTTCCTTTTACTCCGTATCCTCACCAACACCTGTTGTTCCTTGTGGTGTTGATTTTAGCCATCCTGACAGGTGTGAAGTGATATCTCATTGTGGTTTTGATTTGCATTTCCCTGACGATGGGTGATGTTGAGCATCTTTTCATGTGTCTGTTGGCCATCTGTATGTCTTTGGGGAAATGTCTGTTCATGTCCTCTGCCCATTTTTAACTGGGTTATTTGGTTTCTTTGGGGCGTTGAGTTGTGTAAGTTCTTTATATATTTTGGATACTAACCTTTTATCGGATATGTCATTTGCAAATATCTTCCCTCCATTCAGGAGGCTGTCTTTTAGTTTTTGTTGGTGGTCATACTTGTCCTTTCTTAGTACCGACCAGAGCACCCAGTCCTTTGGAGTGGAAAGAAAGGTCTCACATATAGAGCAAGTGCTCTTGCTAAAGACCTGCCCAAGTTATTGCCAACATATTTCATAAGTAAGACTGCTCTCACAGAAACACAAAATAAATTTTAAAAATCCTATTTATACTTTGTTAGACTCAATATTTGATATTTCTACATTTTAAATAGGTTCTCTAATTTTGCCTTCCTAATGGTTTCCATCTTTGTCTCAATCATAAGTTAATGAGAATTACAAGTCTTACCAATAACATACACTTTCGTTTTTTAAATATCTCTTCATTTTTAGTGACTAATAAGGGCACTGACACTGCACAGACTGAACTGGAGCCCCAATGGTTGTGGCGTCAGGTGGTAGCTATGACATTTCACTCGTCAGCGGGTCCGTGGAAGTCCAAACTCAGTCTGCAAAGGGCGAATGGAGAAGGTCAGTGTATACAGTTCGAAAGTGTGGGTGGTTCAAAAGCCGAATGTACAAAAGTTGAAAATGTTGCCCAGCTCCAACTAGAACGTAAGTGTCTTGCAGACAGGAATGTTGTCCATTTTGTACACAGTGGTATCCCAGTGCCTAGAACAGGGTCCTGCACACGGTAGATGCTTCATGCTTTCTGGATTCATGAACTGCCCGTGCTTTGGAATTCTTGCAGCCACTTGTCACATTGTACTGTATATACCAGTATCACATTTAACTTCAAGATTGACAGTATCTTGGAAGCAGAAGGAAGCCTTTTTTCTCTTGCAACATCTACATCATCCATAACTGAGATTCAGTAAATGCATATTGACCAGGTAGAAGTACCTTTGTATTGTTGGGAGCTAGCTAGTGATTAAACAGTTTAAAAACAAAATCCCTCACTGGTCATGAGAAAAACCATAGCTCATGCTACAGAAATGGACAATTGCTGAAGCCCCCAGAAGTTTCTCAAGTACTGTGTGGCAGGGAAGTAGATTTCCTGCCCCAGAAATCTGGCAAAAGAATTCACTTGAGGATTTAAGTCTGAGAAAAAAAAGACCCAAGAAAGGAGGCAGAGAAGGGGAGGTCTTTTCCAGGGCCTAGAGATTAAGGCTATTTAGATACCACTTAAGAAAGGAACCAGATGCCAGCCAGGTTTGTGCTTCGGTTTAACCATGTTCTCTGCAAAACTTGCTTATGGGAAGATCAGAAGCTCTGACGATCATTACTGAAGAGGATTCAGAGAAATTATCGTCTACTCCCGGTTGAAGAGAGAACAAGTCCTGATCTTTTTTTGGTGTCAACCTCTACTGAAATGTGCTGTTGTCAAATCAAAAAGGGGATAGATTCGAATTTTACAACTCTGATGAAAGTGAAATAAAAGGAAATCTGTATCATCTTAATCAAAGCATGTGCCACCTGAGTCGGCTCCCTGTCTCGTCCCTTGGCCTTGGTGACTCTCATGTGCTGGAGGTTAAGGGTTTGTTAAAGAAGATGGGTTTTGATTAAGTGTCACATTTAGTGTGATGTGACATGCTCTTTATCATTGCAAGGGAAGATTGGGGGACCAGGGGGAGCTTTATAGCTAGTTCCCAATATAAATTAGGAGTCTTGGGGAATGGGTACTTTGCAGTTGGCCTTGATCTTTCCAGGGCCCAATGAATGTGTGTATGTGAGAGTGTGCACACATGTATGTGTGTGTGTGTGTGTGTGTGTGCGCATGTGTGTGTGTAGGGATGGCAGAAAAGTCAGTTTTCACGTGCCTGCGCTAATGGGCTGGTTACCCCACTTGGAGTTTGACTTGCAATTGTAACATAAGCCTCCAGCTCTAAATTTGTCCATGTTCTTGATATGGGGCAAAGTTCTCCCTGCTTTTTACTTCTTTGGAATTTCACTGTTGCTTAGGGAAATCTCAAGCATTCATTCATCCCTTTGGGGGGCAGTGACACAAATTTGAGGAGGGAGAAGCGGGAGGAAGCATTCCAAGTGCCACATGCCATTTCTAGCCAGAGGCCATGGCCATTGCGTCCCCTGACTTCACCTAGAGAAAGGAGAGCAGTCAGACCAAATCCTCCTCCCTTCAAATCGAAGATGTGCTCCACACCTTAAGACTCAGATTCTGGCTTAAACTGGAGTAGTGAGAGCACAGTGAAAACGGGGGTACAGTAAATCCCCAGAGTGCTCATGAAGGCAGAGGGTGGGATTGAGGGAGACATCCCAGAAGGAACCATTCCCATCCAAAAGGCACCCCACCCCGCCTCCAGATCAAGTTTTCTAAAATATCACTTGTGGAGCTCCTGGCTGGCTCAGGGGAGCATGCAACTCTCGATCTTGCAGCTGTGAGTTCGAGCCACACATTGGGTATAAATACTATTTAAACAAATAAACTTAGAAAAAAAAAAGACTCTCATCAAGTCAGAACCCTTCCATAAATACCCTTCCCTTCCCTCCCATTGCCTTTATGCCACAAGAATAAAGGAAATCCATACCCTTTGTTCCAGCATTCAATGCCACACATCCTGGCACTGCCAAATTGGCCTACTTACTGCCTCTCAAATGACTTAGCTTTTATCTTGCAGCATTTGCTTGTCACTCCCCTGTGTGGAATGCCTTTTCTGTTTCTCTCACCTATGGCAAGATGGCGCCCATCTTCCAAACATTGGCTACAGCCCTTTCCTTTTTATGAGGGAGTCACAGCCCACTTGAGACAATGCCTCTTTTTATTCCAAAAATCTGAATGGAGCTTCTACTAAGTGCCCAGAACTGCTCTAGACACCTGGATTAGGTCACAGAACAAGACGAAGACACCTGCCTTCAAGGAGCATGCGCCGTAGTCATCAGGAGGATCGTGCGGTAAACTTAAAAGACAACTCAAAAATATTACTTAATGGTAACAGTTACTATGGAGAGAAGAAGAAGAAGAAGAAAACAGAGCAGGGTAAAGGAGATCAGGAGCTCCCACTGTTTGAGGCCAGGGGCTGGCTACAGTATTACAGGATGACCAGGGTGGGTCTCATAGAGGGATGTGTGGACCAAGAAACTAGAGGAAAATCCATAATGTCGAATAACAAATGGAAAGGCCTCCAGGGGCACCTGGGTGGCTCAGCTGGTTGAGTGACTGACTTCGGCTCAGGTCATGATCTCCTGTGAGTTCAAGCCCTGCATGGGGCTCTCTGCTGTCAGCACAGAGCCTGCATTGGATCCTCTGTCCCCCTCTTTCTCCTCCCCTCCCCCGCTTGTGCTCCTGAGCTCCGCTCTCTCTCTCAAAGATAAATAAACGTTTTTTAAAAAAGAAAGAAAGGCCTCCAATGTTTGGTACAACCAGTTCAGGTGACATTAAGGAAGAAGTTAGGCAAGGAATGGAGAAATGCTTAGGTTTTTATTGCTATGTTCAAAAGTAATTTTTTTTAATTAGAAAAATTATTTACTTTTACTCCTTCCCTACATCTTACTGTTCAGGAAACCATCTTACAGACATATCTGCAATAATGTACTGTTCCCAGTCTGTTTAAAGGCAAAGCAGCATAGGGAAACACCATCAGAGGTCCAGACTTCTCAGCTTATGGGATCTTGCTTCCTGATTTTACATGAAATCCTGAAACTTAGAAGTGTTTTCTCCAAAAAGGAGAAAACAGGGCATTGTAAAAGAAAAATCACTTTATTCAGTATTACAGTTTTAGAAATGGAATATATTTTCTTTAAGGAACGAGAAACTATTTTCTCAACTGTTATTGGTTTGTCAGTATAGGTCAGCAGGAAGAAACATTAACAAGCCTGGCTCTTCAATATCAAGACATCTAGTCCAAGCGATAGTATGCTTTCTTCCTTTTCAGAGATGCTTCTTTTTCTGGTGCTTTCCATCCTTTTCCACGTTTCATATTAGAGGATCAGTACAACCTTTAAAACTTCCTGAACAAGAGCAAATCCATAGCCTCTGATTTCTTCCCAAAAGGCTTTCCAACCTGTGACTGTTCCAGCCACCAAACAAACCAACAGGACACAGAAGAGCCCAATGAGTAGAAGAAATCTCCTGAGTTGTGGGATGTTGGGTGCATTGGATTGGTCCAGCATTATGAAACAGAAACTTCCCCACTATCCATTGTAAACAGGAAGCTGGATGCAAATCCTTCCACACTATATTGGCCATTTACTCCGTAAGCCAAGAAAGCTGCTGGCCTCTGACACCCATGTTCATCAGAGACAGAGCCAACGCTAGGAGGTTCTGCAACAACACCATCAATTGTTCCTCCCACGACGAGGATGTCAGAGGCCACCCGCAGGGCTTACACCATCGTGGTCCTGCACCCAGGGCGACCTCTTCAGCTTCAGATTGGGACCATCCAGCACAAGAACAAGACTTACTAGTTCAAAGTGTCCGTGTTGGTGGTGGCAGGGGCAGCTCTCCGCCTCAGGCCCCACATGCCACCTGGAAGCAGCTAAGGTAATTTTTTAGACATTAAAATTACAAAAGCATTAACTGGCGATTGCTTCTTGATATGGAAAAAATAATAAATACACTTCAGAAATTGCAAATACCCCTTTGCTTCATGAAAAAGTCCCTCCCTGTCTTTCTTCCCCTTTCCCTGACTCAGCGATTCTCCTGCTGCTTGGCTTTGAGCCTCATCACAGACACTTCCCTGGAGGCTTTCTAATAACCGGCCCCTGGGGGACGCTCTTCCAGCTGCAGTCATACTTGGAGACAACCTAGCTCTGGGATGGAATCTGGAGCCGGGTCTACACGCTTGCACTTCCTTCCCATGAGTCTTTGCGCGAGTTCCTCAACCAACCTGTGTTCGTCTGTAAAATGGGGTCTATCTTAACAGGGTTCTACAGCTCACTTGAGATAATTCTTGCAAAGCATTGGGTATAGGGCCTGGCCTAGAGCTGACCCGCAGATGACTGCTCACCTTTGCACCTCTGGCCTCGGGGAGCTGGGGGTGGGGGAGGGGTGGTTGTGCCTCCTGCCTCCTGCCTCCTGTTAGAGCTTTCTTCCTCTTTCTGCAGGAACCCCGAGAACTTCATAGCCCCTGCTGTCTGTCTCTCAACCACGCTGTCTTCTGCCCAGCCCACAAGTGGTAAGGTTTCTCACAGCGCTCTCTCTCTACCCACACTTCCGAAGCGGGCTCCTCACAGCCACAGCCACAGGCACAGCCACAGCCACAGCACTGACTTCTACCCCACCCCACCCCACCCCATTTATATTGGTGGCCACCACTCGATTTCTCTATCCCAGCTCCTCTCCTGCACTCCAGACTGGTGTATCCTCGTACTGGGTGCCTCTGCCTACACAGAGGTTCAAATCTGCCCCACCAGCCCTAGGCTCTACCCCCATCCCTCCATCTCCAGAGCTGGATCTGTCTTCCCACCCCTCCCCCTTCCTGCTTTGCCTCCTCACCTCCAGGAGTATTCCCGCTGTTAAGAAAGTTCTTTACAAAGTGGTCCCTGCTTTCCGAGAACTCTCAGGGCAATAAATGGAGGCAGATAAGGACAATCTCAAGAGGAAAGTGGTTTGACTAAAGGAAGCACAGTACTTAGGTAAGAGGGCAGGAGAGAAGCCTACCTGGCCTGGGGGTCAGCTCCGACTTCCTTAGGAGAGCTTGGGGAGCCAGTGTAAGATGTTTCCCAGGAACAGACCTAAATACATTTTCATTTTGGAGCAGGGCAAAAGTGGGATGGGAGGCCTCTTAAGAGTCGCTATTACCTGAGGGGAGAAATAAAGATTGCTTGGCCCAGGGGACTTTCACTTGTGAAGACCCCACCTTACTTGGAGTCAGGCATAATACCACAGGAGGCACAACTATATTGCCCTTTTTGAGAGATCTCTCATAATTTTGTAGGTTTTTTTTTTAATTATATGGCTACCAGAAAAGAATTTAATATATATCAACCATTATTTCTCTCAAAGGCCATAAAGAGTCAGAAAATCTTGAATATAATAAAAATTAAACCTATAAATTGCTCTCCAATTTAATGAAATTTTTATGAAATCAAATGTTAACAATTAAAGGATCTAATTTACATTTTGTAGCCACTGCAATAAAAAATTGTAAATTTTAATTTTGCACTTCCCATATTTTTGAACCAACAGTCCCCCCCGCCCAACACCCTCAGATTTCAAGTGTTTTGGTAGGACCTTGGCACACTTGTAGCCCTAGTGATAAGCTTAGGGGTTTTTCCTGGGTCATCAGAACCAAACCTACATCAGCCAGAACGGAGAGTGTAGTGGGCTTCAATATGCTCCCCGCACAGAGGTGACCGTTTTCAATGCTTCCATCCCCCCACAGCCTGCAATGGTGACATTAGGCACCAAAACCCAGACTGGCAGGAGTGTAGGGGATTTGGGAGAAGCAAAGGGCAGCACCCCCTGAGACTGAGTGAAAGGCACATGGCTTACTCTTCAAACATGACTTCCTTGGCCAAAGTAATACAGACTCATTGAATAAAATTTGGAAAACAGGAAAGTAAATATACTGCCCATAGTCCTGTTACCCAGACATGAACATTGATCACTTTTTTATCTTCTCGTGATTTTTTCTGCATAGGGGCGTTCTTTTTTTTTTAAACATAGTTATAGTTGTGCCTATAATTTCACATCCTGCTTTTCTTACTACATTGTGTTTCCTTCTGTCATTGCTCACTTTAGTGTGTGCTATATAATAAGTGCATAAAATGTCATCACATGGATTTATCAGCGTTTACTGACCTATTGCCCTGTAGTTGAACATTTATATTGCTTTCAACATCTTACTCTTATAAATTTTTTGTTATTATAAATGACATTGCAATGCATGTGTGCACGTAACCCTTTGTTTAATGTTTATTTATTTATTTCGAGAGAGAGGGAGTGCATGCACACACAAGCAGGGGAAGGGCAGAGAGAGAAGGAGAGAGAAAGAGAGAATCCCAAGCAGGCTCTATGCTGTCAGCACAGAGCCCAACGCGGGGCTTGATCTCACGAACCCTGAGATCATGACCCGAGCCGAAACCAAGAGTTGGTCGCTTAACCTATTGAGCCACCCAGGCACACCCACATAACTCTTTTTTGACATTTAGGATTATTTCTAAAGATAGAGTCTCAGAAGTGGAATTATGCAGCTAGCAAATACAAATGCTTCTAAGATTTTTAAATTCATATTGCCAGATCGCTCCCCAAAGAGGGCTGTATTAATGTGCACTGTCACTAGCAATATGTGAAAATTCCAGCTTTGAGATGGCTTTCCACTGCACTGGCTATTATCACTAATATATGTATATATAATATGTAAAGTAAAATGTAATATAATATATTATTATAATATAACCTAAGAGGTAGAAAGTGAACTTGTCTTCTTATGTAAAATTTTTGGTGAGGCTTATCATACGTTCAGAGAAGTACACAAATCATAAGTGAATTTTTACAAAGTGAAGACTTCTAAGTAACCAGCACCCAGATCAAGAAACTAAACGTTACCAGAACCCCAGAAGCACCTGTCATGCCCCCTTTGACCCCTCGTCCCCCACGCGAGGGTAATCACTACCCTGACTTCTCATACCCTAGGTTAGTTTTGGACAGTGGCACTGTTAACAATTTTCATTTTTGTGGTTACTAGAGGAGCTAACCCTTTTTCCACGTATTAGTTGATGAATTGAGTTCCTCTTTTGTAAATTATCTTTTCAAGTTCTTTGTCCAGGAAATAGTTGATTATTAAGCAATCTCCTAATGTCAAGTTTGGCTAAAGTTGGACTGTAGTCATCTGGACACTGTTCAAAACTGAGGAAGTGTGCGTGTGTGTGCGTGTGTGTGTGTGTGTGTGTGTGTGTGTGTGTGTGTTTATGCTCCCAGGAGCTCACTCTGACCATACTCTTACTTCATCATGCTTCTTTCCTGCGAGGCAAGGTGGCACCTCTGTAGGGAACACCTGGCAGGGGTAACTTTTCAGTGACAGAGCTGAGCCTAAATAGACTCCGCTGTTCTTTCAGTGTGTGTGGGAGTTACAGAAATAGGTCACTGGACCTTTTTAAAAATAGAACTGACACATTTGGGGAAAGCATTGTTTCTGCTGAGATAGCATACAGTAGGAGATGAAATGATCTCTACAGAGTAGATGAATTTAGACATTTGGTATAAAAAATAAATATCTTTAATGGTAATAACTCACAAGATATATAATGTCTTTCGTAAGAAAGGTCAATAAACATCATTACCTGCACAGCCTACGGAAAGGTTTCCCCTTCGGTTCTAACGTGGGATCTTCTGAGGTGCAAGCAGCAGCTTGCTGGCCCCCGGCCGGCCCCACCTGGCAACAGCTGTTGATGGAAAGAGAAGGGCCACACCGTCAACTGCAGTCAGCATTTGTTCCCCCACCAAAGCCAAGACGTCCTGTCTCAGTGGGTTTGCATTCTCTCCGCTTAAGTTATGAGACAACCCCCTGCTACCCGTGTACCATTATCTGTGCTACAAAACAAGCGGGGACAGCGACAGCTGCCTGAGTGCAGCTCCATTCCAGCCCTTCCAATGGCTTGACCAATTTGTGGCAGGCCAGCCCCACATCTTTGCCCACAGGCTCCCCAAGAGCCGTGTAAGGGCCCAGGTCTGCCCTTTGGGGGGCCCTTTTTGGCCCTCTCCTGAGACATCCTCAGTAAGCTCTCTCTGGCACACCCAACCTGCCGGGTTCAGAAGCTCCATGCACTTAGGGGACAGACACTTCTGTCTTCTCCAGGGATTCCCGAGGAGCTGCTGACAGTGCCATGCTTGGGCTCCACTAATGAGACAGGCAAGATGTTGGCCGGAAAAGCAAAGCTTGGGGTTACTACGGGGAGCACACTTTGATTCAGCCCCAAGGAAGGCAAGGAAGACACAGAAGGGGGTTGGTTGTCCCACGAGTGGGGGTGAATGAGAGCAAGGGAGGAGGGGACAGACACCTGTGTTTCAGGAAAGTCTTGGCAGCAGGGGGGAGGGACAGGGCTGATAGTGCCCAGGCAAGGGAGCAGCAGCTGTGAGGGGTGGGTGGTGGCGAGCAGGAGGGGACAGGGGTGTGAGACATTTCTCAGAAGTAGAACACACAGGCAGGACCTGAGGACTTTGACATTGGCACCAAGGGAAAAAGAAAAGTCCCAGATGCAGATGCAGCATTTTCTAACAAGAACACAGTTCCTTTTTGAAGACACACATCCACCCAATGAGCACATGTTGAGCTCTTGCCTTGTGTCAGATAGTTGTAGACTCTGGGAATGACATGGAATTCCTGCCCCAAAGGTGCTTTCACTCTGCCAGATGGTGGGTGGGCTGTGTAGACAACAAACAAATAAGCAGGGGGAAAAAAAGGATGATTTCCTGCGGTGATAAGTGGTCTTGAAAGATAATTTGTGCTTGGAGGCGGGGGGGGGGGGGTTGTGTGATCAGAGAGGACTTTTCTGAGTAAGTGTCATTGGAGTTGATATGAAGGAGCCAGTCAGGGAGAAGAGCCAGGTCAAGAACATTCTAGATAATCAACATTGCCTCTGCAAAAGGCCCTAAGTAGGAACACATGGCACATTTGAGGAACAGAAAGAAGACCACTGTGGCATGACGAAGAGTTTTACAACACAAACTTGTTTTCTATTTGCTGCAAG
Source organism: Panthera uncia (assembly GCF_023721935.1). Taxonomy (NCBI): domain Eukaryota; kingdom Metazoa; phylum Chordata; class Mammalia; order Carnivora; family Felidae; genus Panthera; species Panthera uncia. The sequence continues at coordinate 58,571,864 of NW_026057584.1, read as the reverse complement.
GCCACTGCCTTAGAGTTTCATCTTTGGTTTCTAGACACTCCACACCCCTTCTAGACCCTTCTCTCATCTCTTTTCTGTCTCCCTCCAGACCAGCTGCAGTAAGAAGTGAGACCAGTAGCTATCAATCCCATCTGGGAGTTGTGGAGGCACTAGAACCAGTTCAGTCTTTGTAGAAACCAAATGGGGAGGAAGTCCTGGGGCCAGCCTGGCTCCTTTTTTCAGGTCCATAATTCTTAACCACTTTTGAACTATGAACCCCTTTAGTCACCTGATACAAGCTGTGAAAAAATACAAGTATGTGAAAAAATTACCTTATAAACAGCAGATTAGCCTATGAATACAAGTCTTATGACCATTGTATCTTCCATAGAGATATATCCATATATGACAAAATGTAACCATAATGATAATAAAAATACATTTGCACAGTGTTTTTTACTTTCCCCACACATTTCCACTTAATATCCTTTTGTCCCATTGACATCCTTGACACATAGGTAGGAAAGGCATTTGTTGTCCCATTTTGCAGATGAGGACACAGTGATAGAAGGCTAAGCAGCATGTGTGTAATAATAGGGCCAGTTGGCTGTAGCTTTGGGACAAGAACCAAGGTCTTGTCACTCCAAGGTCCAGGCTCTCCAAGAACAGGTCATGCAGTGACCATCTTGACTTCTCTTTGACTTCTTTCCCCATGCCCTTACCCCAGGGCCTGGAGACACTCAGAGCAAAGACAATCTTTACACATACAACTCGGCCCACATTGCCCTCCTGGTGAGGAATCATATGGATATGATTCTTCCATAGTGATATGAAAGAAGTGATATTTTCTAACACAGGCAAAGAGGCACCGAGTCTGATTATAGAAGTCAAAATTGTGTGGATGGAGGGGAACTTCCCGCTGGGGCTTCCTTTTGGCCAGTTAAACTTAGCGAGTCATTTCCTTTTTCTTCTGAAGACTTATAGCATTTCCTCCTACAGTCCCACAGAAATGAATCTCAAGGAGTGCCACCTAGTGGCCCGGACTATCCCACCCCTCACCATCCCACCCCCACTCCATGGGGCCACCTTGCTGATCAGAAAATTGGACCCATGCCTCTTACTATCCACCAGGTTAAACACCTGGTGTTTAGAACAGTGTCTAAGTGTCTGTAACTCTCTCCAACCAGGATTCCTTGGGTCAAAAGGAGGCAATGTGGACCTCCTGAAAGAGAAACAGGTGAAAACCCATCAGACTGGTTCAGCTCCGGCCTTCATCACCTCCTTGGCAGAAGGGAAAAGAAGTCTCACTACTGTGCCTCACAGAACAGAGAGAATTAGGATATCAGGATAAATGGAAACCCAGTCCAAATGCAGCCCACCTCCCAAATAATGCTTTCTAATGAAAAATAAAATATCCAGATGCAGTAAAAGAAAATATTAGTAAATTCAGCAGCAGTTTTTAAAACCCTACTTGGGGCACCTGGCTGGCTCAATTGGTAGGGTGTGTGACTCTTGATCTTGGGGTTGTGAGATGAGCCTCATGTTGGGTGTGATTACTTGAAAATCAATCTTTAAAAAAATTATTTTAATAAAAAGAACCCCAAACCCTACAAGTCAAAACCACAATGAGATACCACCTCACACTTGTCAGAATGGCTAAAATTAACAACTCAGGCAATAACAGATGTTAGCGAGGATGCAGAGAAAGGGGAATCCTCTTACACTGTTGGTGGGAATGCAAACCGGTACAGCCACCATGGAAAACAGTATGGAGGATCCTCAAAATTTAAAAATAGAACTACCCTAGGATCCAGCAATTACACTAGTATTTATTTAGTCAAAGGATACAAAAATACAAATTTGAAGGCGTACATGCACCCTGATGTTTATAGCAGTATTATCGACAATAGCCAAACTATGGTAAGAGCCCAAGTGTCCATTGACTTACGAATGGATAAAGAAGATATGGTGTATATATACAATGGAATATTACTCAGCCATCAGAAAGAATGAAATCTTGCCATTGCAATGACACAGATGGAGATAGAGTGTATTATGCTAAGTGAAATAAGTCAGAGTAAAACAAATACCATATGATTTCACTCCTAAGTGGAATTTAGGAAACGAAGTAGATGAACATAGAGGAAGGGGAAAAAAGAGAAAGGGAAGCAAACCATAAGAGGCTCTTAACAATAGAGAACAAGCTGAGGGTTGATGCAGGGAGGTCGGTGGGGGATGGGCTAAATGGGTGATGGGTATTAAGGAGGGCACTTGTTATGATGAGCACTGGGTATTATATGTAAGTGATGAATCACCAAATTCTACTCCTGAAACCAATATTACACTATATGTTAACTAACTAGAATTTAAACTAAAATTTGGGGAAAAAAAAACAAAGAAACAAACTCCTGCTCTATGGCAAAAAAAAAAAAAATAGCATGGTGAAAGAAAAACTTTGCAACATTTATCACAGATACAGGCTAATCTGTAATATTAGGAATATAAGGAGCATTAAAATATTAAGAAAAAGAGGCCAAAATAAAGGCCATATATGAAAAACCTGCAGCTAACATCATACTCAATCCTAAAAAATAGAGCTTTTCCCCTAAGATCAAGAACAAGACAAGGATATCCACTCTTACCACTTTTATTCAATGTAGTACTAGAAGTCCTAGCCACAGCAATCAGATAAGAAAAAGAAATAAAATGCACCCAAAATGGTTATGGAAGAAGTAAAACTTTCACTATTTGCAGATGACATGATACTGTATATAGACAACCCTATAGACTCCACCAAAAGACTACAAGAACTGATAAATAAATTCAGTAATGTTGCAAGATACAAAATCAATATACAGAAATCTGTTGCATTTCCGTACACTTACAGTGAAATTGCAGAAAGAGAAATTCAGAAAACAATCCCATTTATAATTGCACCAAAAACAATAAAACACTTAGGAATTAACTTAACCAAGGAGGTGAAAGGCCTATATTCTGAAAACTATAAAACACTGATGAAAGAAACTGAAGAGGACACAAACAAATGGAAAGATATTCCACACTCATGGATTGGAAGAACAAATATTGTTAAAATGTCCATACTACCCAAAGCAATTTACAGACTTAATTCAATCCCGACCTAATACTAATTTTTCACAGAACTAGAACAAATAATCCTAAAATTTGTATGGCACCACAAAAGACCATTGAATAGACAAAGCAATCTTGAAGAATCAAGCCCAGATATCAAGATATACTACAAAGCTGTAGTAATCAAAACAGTATGGTACTGGTACAAAAATAGACACATAGAGGCACCTGGATGGTTCAGTTAAGTGTCCGGCTCTTGGTTTCAGCTCAGATCATGATCTCACAATTAGTGGGATTGAGCCCCGCATCGGGCTCCACACTGATAGCACAGTGCCTGCTTGGGATCCTCTCTCACCCTGTCTCCCAATCCGTCCCCTGTGCGCATGTGCTCTCTCTTTCTCTCTCTCAAATAAACTTAAAAAAATAGACACATAGATCAATGGAACAGAGAGCCCAGAAATTAACCCACAATTATATGGTCAATTAGTCTTCGACAAAGGAGGCAAAAATATGCAATGGGAAAAAGACAGTCTCTTAAACAAATGGTTCTGGGACAACTGGACAGCCACATGCAAAAGAATGAAACTAACCATTTTCTCACACCCTACACACACACACACAGACACACACACACACACAAAACCTCAAAATGGATTATGGAGTTAAATATGAAATATGAAACATGAAACCATAAAAATCCTCGGGAGCAGAAGAACTTCTCTGACATCAGCCATAGCAATATTTTTCTAGATATGTCTCCTGAGGTAAGGGAAACAAAAGCAAAAATAAACTATTGGGACTACATCAAAATAAAAAGCTTCTGCACAGCAAAGAAAACAATCAAGAAAACAAAAAGACAGGGACAATACCTAGCTGGCTCAGTTAGTGGAGCATACAACTCTTGATTTGGGGGTTGTAGGTTTGAGCCACCCTGTCCCATTGGGTATAGAGATTACTTAGAAATAAAATCTCTCTTAAAAAAAAAAAAGAACCTGCTGAATGGAAGAAGATATTTCCAAATGACATATCTGAAAAAGAGTTATATCAAAAATATGTAAAGAACTTACACAACTCAACACCAAGAAAACAAATAATCCAATAAAAAAATAGAAGACATGAACAGACATTTCTCCAAAGAGAAATAGCCAACAGACACAGGAAAAGGTGCTCAACATCACTCTTCATCAGGGAAATGAAAATCAAAACCACCATGAGATGCCACCTCATACCTGTCAGAATGGCTAACATCAAAAACACAAGAAACAGGGGCACCTGGGTGGCTCAGTCGGTTGAGCGGCCGACTTCGGCTCAGGTCGTGATCTCACGGTTTTGAGTTCAAGCCCCGCGTCGGGCTCTGTGCTGACAGCTCGGAGCCTGAAGCCTGTCTCGGATTCTGTGTCTCCCTCTCCCTCCACTCACGCTTTGTCTCACTGTCTCTGAAAAATGAATAAACTTAAAAAAATTTAAAACACACACACACACAAGAAACAGCAAGTCTTGGTAAGGATGTGGAGAAAAAGGAACCACTGTTGGTGGGAATGCAAACAGGTGCAGTTTCTAAGGAAAACAGTATGGAGGTTTCTCAATAAATTAAAAATAGAATTACCATATGATCCACTAATTCTAGGTATTTAAACAAAGAATATTAAAAAAACACTAATTTGAAGGGATACATGCAGCCCTATGTTTACATTGTTACTATTACAGCATTATTTGCAATAGTCAAATTACGAAAGCAGCCCAGTGTCCATCAATAGATGAATGAAGAAAATGTGGTACATATATGCACAATGGAATATTAGTCAGCCATAAAAAAAGGATGAAATCTTGCCATTTGCAACAACATGGATGGATCTAGAGGGCATAATTCTAAGTGAAATAAGTCAGAGAAAGACAAATACCACATGATTTCACTTATCTGTGGAACCTAAGAAACAAAGAAAAAAAGAGACAAACCAAAAAACAGACTCATAACTATAGAGAACGAACTGATGGTTACTAGAGGGAAGGTGGGGAGGATGTAGATGAGTCTTAAAAATATGAAAAGTTGGGAGGCACCTGACTGGCTCAGTCAGAAGAGCATGTGACTCTTTTTTTTTTTTTTTAACGTTTATTTATTTTTGAGACAGAGAGAGACAGAGCATGAACAGGGGAGGGGCAGAGAGAGGGAGACACAGAATCAGAAGCAGGCTCCAGGCTCTGAGCCATCAGCCCAGTGAGCATGTGACTCTTGATCTTGGGGTCATGAGTTTGAGCTCCACATTTGGTGTAAAGATGACTTAAAAAATAAAAAAATTTAAAAAAAAGATGTATACTTAAAAAAATTAATAAAAATATGAAAATATATTCAGCTTCTGGGGCACCTGAGTAGCTCAGTTAGTTAAACGTCCAACTTCAGCTCAAATCATGATCTCATGGTTTGTGAGTTCGAGCGCTACGTTGGGCTCTGTGCTGACAGAGCCTGCTTTGCATGTTCTGTATCCTTCTCTCTCTGCCCCTCTCTCACTCTCTCTCTCTCAAAAGTAAATAAATAAACATTAAAAAAAGATATTCAGCTTCACTCATAATGATATAAAGCATATTAGAGCTACATTGACATATTAGTGTTTATCAAATTATCAAAAATTCAGAAGTTTGGTAATATACTCTGTTGGCAAGGCTGTAAGGAAAAGGGCATTCTCAGCGTGCCTGGCTGACTCAGGCAGTAGGGCATGTGACTCTTGATCTCTTGTGAGTTCAAGCCCTGCATCAGGCATGGAGCCTACTTAAAAGTAGGGGGATCCTCATAATCATTGGTGGGAGAGCAGAACGGTACAACCCCTAGGGAGAGAATTTGGAAGGCCTAGCAAGACTACCTATGCATTTACCCTTTGATCCAGCAATTCTAATTCCAGGGATTCACCCTGAAAGTGCAGTGCCACAAACATAAAACAGTATTTTTATAAGGTTCTTCACTGTGAGACATTATTTATAATAACAAAATATTAGAAACAACATAAATGCTGACCCATCAGGATACTAATTGAATAAACTATGAGGACTTCACACAATGGAGTAATATAAAGCCAAAAAAGGGTTGAGGAATATTTCTATGAATTAATATGTGGTGATTTCTAAGATATATTAAGAGAAAAGATAAAGGTGTTCAATACTGTGATACGGCATCTTCCTTTTTTTTTTTTTTTTTAAGTAATCCCTACACCAATTGTGGGGCTCAAACTCATGATCCTGAGATCAAGACTGGCATGCTCTACCAACTGAGCCAGCCAGGCACCCCTATCATGTTACATTTTGCATAAGAAAAAAAACACAGGAAGAATAAACCAGAAACTAATAAAAACATTGCTTATCGTGGATGGGTGGGAATGGAGTGGAAGGAACTTAAGGATGGGGATAAGACTTCTGAATGTACATTTTTATATATAGTTTTGACTTTTAAACCTTATGAAACTTTTGTAACTTTAGCCCTGTAAGTTAACCCTGTACATTCAGGGGCACCTGGCCGGCTTAGCTGGTGGGGCATGGGACTCTTGATCTTGGGGTGGGGGTTCGAGCCCCATGTTGAGTGTAGAGATTACTTAAAAAAATAAAATCTTTAAAAAATAGTTTTCGAAGATTTGAAGAAAGCAAACCCTAAAACTAAATGCAAATAGAAACAAAGAAATCTGACTGTATATCAAATTGATAATGGAACCACACACACGCGCACACACACACACACACACACAGATTTCATTTCAATGGTTTGTAAATACTGTCCGTGTATACCTTTAGTGGGATCATTCTAAGAACAGACAGAACTGCAAAGAAGTCTTGAATTTTTTTCTTAGAAGGCTTCTTTGAAATGGTATTGGAGTAGTAATTCTGAAACTATTTTGAGTACATTGTAGGATAGAGCAAATGATGAAATACATTGATGCGGTTGGGAATCAGGGTTCTCACTGTGGAGGAAGAGAGATACAGACATGGAATGGGAATGGAAGGAAGAACTCTATGGAGCTGGATTTGAATTGAAATAAATTTCTTTAAAAACTTTTTTTAGGGGTGCCTGGATGGCTCAGTTGGTTAAGTCTCTGACTTCTGTTCAGGTCATGATCTCATGGTTTGTGAGTTAGCGCCCTGAGTCGGGCTCTGTGCTGACAGCTCAGAGCCTGGAGCCTGCTTCTGATTCTGTGTCTCCCTCTCTCTCTGCCCCTCCCCCACTCGTGTTCTGTCTCTGTCTCTCTCAAAACTAAGCAAACATTAAAAAAATTGTTTTAATTAAAAACTCTTTAAATACAGTTTTTAGCTTTGTCCACTAAAGGGGTCTATAAGCAATGATATTCCAGTTGCACTATTCTAGTGGCCAAAACTTGTTTCTGAATGCCATTCTCCACTAAAAGAAACCTTGGAGAGACGGCTGATTCCAGGTCTGGGGCAGGGAAAGTACAGAGTGAGCCAGAAAGTAAGAAAGTGCACAAAGACTGATGCGAATGTATGGGAAGGAGCTCAGCTTAAAGGGACTTCTACTGACCAAATTTGGGATAATTAGTCTATCAGAAAGAAGTTATTATAGTCGATTATTTCACTCAGGTGGCTGTTGGCAGCCTCAGCAGATTCACATCCAAGATCACCCCTGTGGGCCTCTCCACGCAGCTGCCTCACAGCACAGCAGCCGGCTTCCCTCAGGACAAGTGAGGCAAACAGAGAGCTCCCGAAATGAAAACCACCATCTTTTTATAACCTAATTTCGGGAGTGACATTCTATATCTCCTGCCATGTTCCAGTCTTTAGAAGTGAGTCACTAAGTCTAGCCTGCACTCAAGGGGAGGGAGACAAACAGGATATGAATTCCCGGAGCTGGGGACAATTGGGGCCATCCTGGAGGCTGCCTACCAAGTAATCAAACATAATGACATCACCTATAATGGGACAGACTGACATTACATGCCTCCTGAAACAACGGAGTGGTAAATACACAAGGTCACCTATGTAGCATTCCTGGGAAGAAAAGTAAGGGAACAGAGAAATCCAGAACGTGGGACACTCTATAAGAAAATTATTCCGGGGGCACCTGGCTGGTTCAATTGGCAAGGCATACCACTCCTGATCTTAGGGTCAAGAGTTCAAGCCCCATATTGCATGTAGAGCTTACATGAAAAAACAATTTTATCTTTTTTTTTCTTTAACGTTTATTATTGGGAGACAGAGAGAGAGCATGAGCAGGGGAGGGGGAGAGAGAGAGGGAGACACAGAATCTGAAGCAGGTTCCAGGCTCTGAGCTGTCAGCACAGAGTCCGATGTGGGGCTCGAACTCACAAACCATGAGATCGTGACCTGAGTCGGATGCTTAACTGACTGAGCCACCCAGGCACCCCAATTTTTTTTTTTTTAATTTTAAGAAAATTAGTCTAAATTCAAAAATATCAGGATCATGAAAAAGAAGAAAACGTCAAATTGAGGTTACAGGAGACTAAGGAGAAAAGATAACCCAATGAAATCTGTGATCCTTCATCAGATCCTGATGAAATAAAAAACAGCTATAAAAGGCTATTTCTGAACTAATTAGGGGATTTGGATAAAGACTACTTTAATGATCAAGTATATGTGAAATTTGTAGGTGTGATCATGGTGCTGTGGTTATGGAGGAAAATCTAACAGAAACATGCTGACATATTTAGAGGTCAAGTGCCATAATATCTGCAAGGTAAGCAGTTTAGCAAAAAAGCCAAAAACCGAAATATCCCAACCCCCTAACAGAAATACCTGTATAAGGGCACATGGGTATTTGCCATATGAAAGATACACTCATGTTCCTTCTCCTACTCTTTCAACTTTCCTCTAGGTTTGAAGTCTTGCACATAAAAGTTTACAAAGGTGGGAGGTACGGGTTGGTTATCAGGACCCTTGGTATTTGCCAGGCCATCCTGGAGATTCCAAGGAACCCATGAGGGCCATAAAGGTCTCTGTGGTGCTCAGTGTACATGCTGGGGATTCTGTGAGTCAGCCCTCACTCCATCGCGCAGCGTCCAAAGATGATGGGGGGGGGGAGTCAGACCTGAATTGTAATCCTTGCTCTGTCTCTTCCTGGCTGTGTGTCTTGAGGCAAGTTACTAAATGCCTCTGACCTCATTTGTAAAAAGAGAGATCAGGACTCCGAGATCAAGAGCCGTATGCTCTTCTGACTGAGCCAGCCGGGTGCCTCCCATCTTTTGTTGTGATGTGCTCAATAAATAATACTTCCCAATCCCACCTCCCAAACTGCCAAATCATTCATTCATTCATTCAACAACCATGCATTGTTACTCCCTGCAAGGGCAAGGGGTATACATGTGAATTCAGTTACTCCAGGGAACTCGTGATCAAACGGGGGGGGGGTGGGGGGGTGGGAATACACTGGTAAATTCTAAAAGTGCTAAGGCTGTGACAGAAACACTGGCGTCTGGAGGGGGAGGGGCTGCCGCAGAAGCCCCCCGGAGGTGGGCTTGGTGGCCTGAATGGGGGATGAGGGAGGAGAGGGAGCCGTACTGAGAGGCCCCAGGGGCAAAGGCAGAGAAGACTGGAAGAGAGTCTGGCAGAGTGGACAGGGCCAGGTCGGACACTGGTTGGGGAGGCCACGGGAGCAGTGTGGGCCCTGGTCTCAGAAGTAATGGGGCGCAGTAGGCCGCGATGTTTGGTTCAGAAAACATACCAGGGCTCAGCTATCTGAGGTTGGTTTTAAAACACTGGAGGGAGGAGAGTTCTCCAATAAAAAGAAAAAAAAAATTAATAAAAAAACACTCGAATTAATAAACAAATAGAAGGAAGTAACAGACCCTAAGCTTTCCCCTGTTGCCCTCCTCCCTGAAGGGGAGGAGGGAGGCACGGATAGGGGATGAGGTCTGGCAATAGGGCCTGCCTGCTTCTGTGAAGGGAGAGAGTGACTACCAAAGAGTAAGTAAGGCTCATCTATCACCTGCTATCATCATCTCCTCATCCAGTTTCTGTCCCCACGCACATAAAACTATGAGGTCCACCCACCACCCCATCTCTGCTTTCCAAATCATGTATTTCTGGAATGCATTAATTTTTTTCCCCTTGCTGGGGAGGCACGGAGGCCCCCACCCTGTCCCAGCACACCAGGCACTGAGAACTCCGGGGTCCCTGCCCCAGCGGGCCCCCCAGGGCCCCGCTGCTGGGCTGAAGGGGTGGCCGAGGCAGCTGGGTGGGAGCACTGAGCCTCGCTGGGTACGCAGACGCAGAAGGAAGCTTCTCGCCTAATTCCAAATCATTTTTCTAAGAACAAAAACTATGTACAAATGAATATTTCCATCTTTATTTCAAATTCTAGGTTTCAACTGCAATATTAATGCTACTCCACAGTGTAATTTACTTGTAATAATATATCATTATTTCCATTTTACAGTTCTCTTCTTAAAGTAGTAAAGCAAATGTTTAAAACAGCACAAATCCGCAGCCCCACAATTCTCCATTCAGGCTCAGAATTTGTGCTCTCCTTTCAGAATTGCACATAATTGAAAACAATGAAAACCCCCGATGTGCTAAATGCTCTAGTCATTAAAGCATTTTTTTACTTTGGAATAAAAGACGATTCTTGTGGTTATAGTTATTATTTATTTATTTATTTTTAGAAGCCCCAAACAAGCTGCTTCCTGTTCCCAGACTGACATCTGCTGGGGATGTCAGGCTGACCGGCTTCCCGGGCAGGCCCGCAGCCGGCTGCCACTCCTCCCAGCCTCGGGGGGCAGGGGACCGCACCAGGCGGCCAGGGCCCCACCTGCAGTCCAGGGCCAGAATGGCCTCTGCAGGCCAGTATCCAGGGTCGGCAACCTGCCCCAGGTACCCAGTTTCTCTCCTGCTTCCAGCAGCTGGGTTAAGCGCCAGAATAGCATTGGCTTGGTCTCCAGTGTTGAATCAGGCAAGAGGCTGGTAGACAGGAGAGAGTTTGGGGGGCAAAATCAGGCACATGGGCAGGATGATTGTCATCTGCGTGCAAACAGGCCTGCAGACTCTGGAGAAGCCCACGCTGTTTCTTTGCTTTCTCAGGGACGTCTCCATGTGCATCTTTCTTTTTCTTTTTTCTTTTTTGGTACTGGTTCCTTTGCCTTTGATACAACAGCTCCCCTTTAGGCAGCCCTGGGAATCGGGAATCAGGCCCTGTAGGGGAGGGTCTCCGTCCTTTGTGAATTAGATTTCAACGCCCCTTGGCCTCACGGTTAACAACCAGGAATGAAGCTTCCTTTTCCACCCAGAATGAGGGGCTCCCTGCCTGTTTCCCAATTTGTAGGAAGCCTGGTCTCCTCCCTCTCCTCCACAGTTTAAATCACCGAGCCGGTGGGGGTGGGGACCTGAGGGGCTGGGGCAACAGAGGGTTCTTTTCTCTCTCCTGGAGAGATCTTCCAGCTCCAGGGCCCCTTTATGATCTGTGTCTCTGGCTCTGAGCTCTGGCTTCTGGCCCCATGAAGGACATTTTCCCTAAGGTGACTTAGGCCCCCTCAAAGTCAGCATCCTGCCCCAGCCAGACCTCTAACACACCTCCTACATACCCCGGCCCTGCCCCAGCACCTCCAGTGGGGACTTTGAGCCCTCCCACCCTCCCATATCCGTCCTACATCTGTCCCTTCATGACCACCAACATTTCCTTCCCCCTGCCCGACTTCTTCTACTCCTGCCAAACTGCTCATCTCTGCACCAGGATGAAGGCACCCCCAAACCCACTTACACACCTCTAATCAAACCTCATCGTCTACAGAAAAAGCCCAAGGCCCTTGGTCTGACCCAGCCCAGACCCAGCCAAGATCTCCCAAGGCCCAGAGCTGCCCTGGGATGACTTCAGGCAGGATGACGGGGAGGCATTAGAAGATGGGGTGCCTACATGAGAACAGTGAGTTTGCTTTTTACTCTCATTTCTCAGTGTCAAGGAAAAAAGTCCGGTTTGGTGTTAGTCACCTTGTTTGTTCGCTCATTTTATAAACTTTTAACTTAGAATCGTTTTAGATTTCCAGAGAAGTTGCAAGAATATCACACGGAGCTCCTGGACTCCCTGCTCCCAGTTCTCCCACTGTTAACGTTGCCAGGGGAGGCTGTCAACACCTCCCTGTGACTCTCCCTTTCAACAAGAGCCCTTCTGCAGCCACAGCAGGGAGGGTGAGCTGGACGCTAATCACATTGCTTCGTTTGCAATGAATATCTTTTCTGTTACCTTTTATTTCCAGCAAGTGATACTACTCACCCACGTTCTGAATTCCAAAAAGCTCTGAAAAAAAATGAAAGGTTTTTTTGTAAGTTTGGAGCCAAAGCTGATTTGAGGCAATCTATAAATAGTCTTTATGCTGCTTGGTGTAAATATTCATACATTTCTCTGCAGAAATATTCATTCATTCTTTGGCCCTCTGGGGATGTTAAGTGATGTTGCATATATGCACTATATCACCTTTTGAAATCAGAAAAAAAAAAAAATGTGAATTCTGGAACACATCTGGCACCGGGGGCTTATCGTGGGCTTACCATTTACGGTTACGATATAAAGTTTCTTTTGAAAACAAATTTATGTAAAAAGAGCAAGTCATTTCAAGAGAAACAGTAAGTAAATTGTGAGTACAGGTGACCTGTACTTTTAAGTTCCTCTTTCACTTTTTCCTACCTCCTCATAGAAGCATATGGGCGCTAAACAGAAAACAAAGAATCTGCAAGGCCTTCAAGATCTGGTCCAAACACCCCGGGTGGTCTTCATCTGTGCTCTGGCCCCACTCTCCCCACCACCCCCCAGCCTTATCTCAGTGCCCTCAACATGCCAGACTTACTCAGGCCTCCAGGCCTCACACAGTCTGTTCCATCCCCTTTCCCCACCTCTTTCCCTGGCAAACTCCCTGCCCTTCTACCAAACTCAGCCCAGATGCCACCTTGTGCAGGAAGCCTTTCCTGGTTGCACCCGGTCTTGATTCGGTGCCATCCTGTGTGGTCCCAGGGGACATAGTACCCCGGGGAAGGAAGCAGTCTTAGTTTGACTCCAGTCTGACTCGGCCCCTTTCGGCTGGGTGGTTTGGTCACTTAATTACACTCACCAACATTAATCAGTGGGATCAGTCATGATAGCTGCTATTTGCTACCTACAAATTCATTTCATCCTCACAAGCCTGAGAGAGAGAAACTGTTCTGATCTCTATTTAACATACGAAGAACTGAGACCCAGAGAAGTTAAGTTCCTTTCCCAAGGTCACGGTAGGCAGGGGTGGCACGGATTTCTTCCTCCATCCCTCTTGATCCCCACCATAGAGCAGCTAGAAATGTACTTACATCACAGGGCTGCCGGGAGGGAAAAATGGGATAAGCTTGGCCAGGTGCTGTGCCTCATTTCACAGGCTACTTCTGGACACTGGGTACCCCAGACACAGGGCACTTACGTGCTTCTGAGGATAGCCCAACCCAAGGGCCTACAAGCTGTTGCTCTTTGCTGCTCCTCTTGGCTTTCTCATCTCCTCACTGGAATCTTCCTGCCCAAGCCCACGCTGGGTGGGGCCTCCCCACAGCTTTATGCTGTAATCAGTATTTACAACTCTGGCCTCTCCCTCTGAGCTCAGCAGAAAAAAATGTGTCTTTTATTTAGCACCCTGCACAGGATCTGAACCAAAAGAGTTTTGTAAAGAAATGCAAAGAAAAAATGATGAAGTAAACGTATGGATGGATAAATGGATGAGCAGATGGACAGATACATGGATGAAATTAACAACGAATGGATGCATTTTTGTCCTTAGAATTTCAAACGCATTTGACATACCATGACTAAAGCAGAATGAAAAATAACATTATCCAGATAACACTCTTAAGCAGATGTACACAGGCTGAAGAAAAAAGGAAAGAAAACAACCTGTCACATTGCATTGCGCTGTATGTCTGCATTTCTAGTAAAATAATGTGGTAGTAACATTCGACCCTTATGATTCTCACTTGAGATGGGAAGCCGGGAAGGGGACAACTGGCATTTATGATAAAGTTAAGACACTTCGGCTGTCATTGAATAAATGTGGTGGCATAACAACACTGAGAAGTGAATCTGAGAGGGGCGCCTGCGTGGCTCGGTCGGTTGAGTGTCCGACTCTTGGTTTCAGCTCAGGTCATGATCTCATGGTTCATGGGTTTGAGCCCCACTTGGGGCTCTGTGCTGACAGCACGGAGCCTGCTTGGGATTCTCCCTCTCTCCCTGGCTCTCTGCCCCGCCCCCACTCGTGCTGTCTCTGTCTCTCTCAAAATAAATAAATAAACTTAAAAAAAAAAAAAAAAAAAAAGCAGATCTGAGGCAAGATCTTGAAAGGGGCCAGGCCACGCAGGCCCAGCTGTGATGACAGCCACCCTTGAGCACATGGAACAACTATGTAGATGACCAAACGTGACCCAAGACAGATGGCCTGCATTTCAAAGGTGACAAAGGGATGCAATGTCATTGATATTCAATTTATTAGACTACTGCCCCTTATCTGTTTTCTTCTAACTCTGGCAGTGGAAGGATAATATATGCATTAATGAGTGCAGTTTTTAAAGGTACAAGTGTCTAATTATGGGATAAGAGGAATTACTTAGCTGCAGAGTGCAGAAAAGTCGTGAGTCCCGGAATGGCACCCTCACACACAGCAGTTTAATTTATATGCTATTTATCTCCTCACTTACACCTGCCAGAAACAATTAGCACTTGGTAATTTGTTGATCTTATCAAGGCCCTGGGATTTGTTATCATAGTTGCCACCAATATAAACACTGTGTGAAATAAACAATTTAAAAATAGCCTGCTATTAAATCATGCCCATTTAACCGGGTTTGAATTTCTTTTAGTCTGGTGGAGTTTTCACATTTTGTCATTTCTCGATCAATATATTAATTTTCCAAAGGATTTTAAGATGCTTTCAGAACCCTATACTATCACAGTGGGAGTCAGGATCCTTTTCAAACGTGCCAGAAATCAGTGCCTGTGGAAACACAAGGGCAACCGTGAAGATACACTCTTCCAAGGTTTTCAAGAAGCCGTCAAGAACAGCAACCTCCCCCCCCCCACCCCTCATCCCCACCCCGCTCGCCCTCAGCAGCCCCTAGGACTCCGGTAACTTGGGGTCAACCGGGATTCCGTCCGTTCCGCCCTCCCCTTCTGCGCCCACTCCAGAAGGGCTGCCGGTGCGCGGAGGAAAGCGCTCCCCTGCTGTCAGTCGCGCACTGGGGGCCCTGAGCCTTGCTGCGGCACCTCCTCGGCCCCCGGCGTGTTCTCTGTAGGCCACGTGGGATGGCACCTGCAGAGTTTCCCTGAACTGTGCCCCACAAAACTCTTCCGAAGTGACAACAGGTGTGACGGAGGGAAAGGTAGTTTTAGATACGAGCTCCTTTACTCCGTCTCTTCCAATTACATACTCTCCTTCCCCATCTAAGCTGAAAGGGGGTCCGGTTCTCGCTGCCCTAGGGGAGGCTTCTGTTAGAATAGAAAACAAAACAACCGGGCTTTCTGGCTTTTGTTATTCAAAACCTAAATCCTTAGGAGAATTCAGCTGATTCTCCAGCAAAGTCTGGATGAATAGAGTGGGATTTACCCCAGCCTGGAAAGTTCTTGAGCCGGAGGGAGGAGAGCAGGAGAGAGAGGAGGGGGAAGGAAAAGAGGACGGTGAGGAGGGGTGAGGAGTAGGAGGGGAAAGAAGGAGGAGGCATCACGGGAAGGGGGAATCTGGAAGAGAAGGGGAGGGAAAGGAGGGGGCTCGTGTCCGTGTGTGTTCAGCAGAGTTCAGGGAGGTGGCTGGGCAGAGCCCAGGGAGGTAGCAAAGGTCAGCAAAGTCACCTAGACCAGAGTTTGCACTCAGAAGCTTTCCAGAACCGGGCACAATGGGTGGAACAGGACTGAGAGGCAACAGGAAGTGCTGTGGACAGAGGAGCTGCGAGAGAGTGTGTCCCTCCCAAGGACAAGGCTTCCCATACCCTGACTATCACAGGAGGGCCAGCCCAGACCTTGGACCCGGGCTGGGATTTGGGGCATCTGAATGGTGCCTGGATGGATCAGTGAGTCAGCACCCTCCTGGCTCCTGGAGCTGGGGCACAACCCCGGGGGTGGGAGGCTGGTGAGGCAATTTCCGGAAATTACATACCTTCTGATACACTTGAGTCTGTGGACTAAGATTTATATCCACATCATATCTTTGGGGGATGCTTATTCACAAAATTAAACACATTTCCTTATTGTTGGACTTCTTAGAGATCTTAAAATGCTAAAAATAATACATTCTGGATCTCAGAGAATGGGATGCAATAGGTCACTTGTGTGCTGGTAAATGATCAATGACCAGCTGAGGGATCAAATCAGGGATTAAAAGCCCTGACTCATAGCATTTGCCAATTTCTGTGGTGTAAATACTCTGAGGGGCCATTCCAGCGGTAGAGCTGCCTCGGATATTTTGCTGAGGTCCTTGTTGCTCCCTGACCCCAGTCGGCCTCCACTCTCCACAGATCTTCGTCCAGAGGGCTGTCCACAGTCAACCTCCTACAGGCACATCTCTGCCTTGGAGATGTTTCCCAGGTGGGCTGATCTAAGACTTGTCCTTTTACACGTGTCATCAGTTTTAATTAAAGGAACCAGTTTCCTGTTCATTATGGTATTCCTACAGCATTGAGTTCAAGTGATTATATCTCTGCCAAGATCTGTGATGTAGCAGGCATAACATAAAGAATGAACAAAAGGCTGGATCCCAATGGTAGCCAGCCTCCAGGATGGCCACAAATGATTCCTGCGCCCTCGTATTCATGCCCTTGGGGAGGATTGATCTATGTAATGAAGGGGAGCAAATTTTGCCATCCTAAAATATGTGTCTTTGGCAAAAGGATTACTTTGAGCTAAAGGCAACCAAAACTCGGCAGATTCAGGAAAACCTCTTTACCTCCCCCCCCCCCCCCCCCGCTTCAACTGCCTAAATTTATACTGGAAAAGGGGCCTGTTTCAGGGAGACAGCTATTACGAGAGACACCTTCTTATCCTAGAAACTTATCTACATAAAAGGACAGCTTTGTTTTCCAAACTTCTCCTGTGCCTTCCTGTGAATGGCCGTCTTCTGCTTGGTATCTCCAGACTCCGACCCCTTCCCTTGGCTCTGGATGTTCTATAAGCTCCAAACACCTGGCTGACCTTTGGGTCTCATATAATTACAGGACTCCCGTTTGTTTGAAATTTGTTTTTCTTCTGTTAATCCATCTTATATCAATTATCAGACCAGCCCAAGAACCTAGAAGGGAATAAGGGAAACATTTTCCACCCCTACAGTAACAAATAGGAAACCTGGGAAATGAGTGTGGGACTTCTTCAGAGGCTAGATCACAAAAGACACTGCGGTTTTTGCCTTGCCCCTTGGGTTGCTGGCTCTGGGGGAGCCAGAGCGAGCAGCATGAAGACTTTCTAGCAGCCCTGCAAACGAGTCCACGTGGTTAGACACTATCTGGCCACAGTTTGCCAGCCGTGGGAGTGCTCTATCCTGGAAGCAGATCCTCTGGGTCCAGTAAGCCTTTATCTGGATGCCTGCAGCCCAGCTGAGCAGCAACTGGGTCTCTGACCCACAGAAGCTGTGCGAGATAATGAGTGCTTATTGTTGCTGTATGCTGCTGAGCTTGGATGTATTGTGTGATGCAGATATTTATAACTAGTAGAACACCTAATCAAGAGGAGCTCTACAACTTTTACCAGGGGAGAAAAGATGCATGTGGACATACACAAATTTGTGGAGTCAGCCAGTATATGTATAATCAGATACTGACTATTACCTGGTATGAGAAATAGGAGAGGGGAGGGAAGAGGTTATGCAGTTGAAAAACAAGGAACCCATCAGGGAAGCTTTCAAGAGGTCGGTTTTGGAAGAAAAGGAGATTTGAAGAAAGGCAGGGCCACATTTTGGTGGCCAGGTCGGTGGGGGAGGCATCTCTCCTTTTTGGAGAAATCAGTTTCTGAAAAGTTTACACAAGCATTCTTTGCAAAATGTGAATGTCACTTGAAAATCAAGACTATCTCTTTTTTTCTTAATTTTTTTTTTTTTAACATTTATTCAGTTTTGAGAGAGAGAGAGAGAGAGAGAGAGAGAGAGCGAGCGCAAGTGGGGGAGGGGCAGAGAGAGAAGGAGACACAGAATCCAAAGCAGGCTCCAGGTTCTGAGCTGTCAGCACAGAGCCCAACGTAGCACTCAAATTCACGAACTGTGAGATCATGACCTGAGCCGAAGTCAGACGCTTAACTGACTGAGCTACCCAGGTGCCCCTGAAAATCAAGACTTTAGGACAATAAGAGTCAACCTGTTTTTAGTAAAGTAACTCATAAAATTGTGAATTTTGCACCTTATAAAAAGTACAAAAAAAAACTTACCAAGACACACAAAAGTTGTTACCAGTTTGTTGTCTCCTACCACTTACATTGTGTGAGACATAACAGAACATTTATTTATTAGTTGGTTTAAATTGCAGAATAAAAAGATCCAGTTCTTGGTGGGTTGGTTTCCATCCTGGAAAAATGGATATAAGCTGAAATAAAGGGAATGATTTCTATTTAGTCAAAAGGAATAAACAAACAAACAACAGCCCTTCAATCAACCAGAGAAAATTAGTACCTCTTTCCAGTCTATTGTTTTTCATTTTGCTTTGCTTTTTGTTCTTGTTTTCTTTCTTAAAAGGACGTTGAGAGCCATCATGGAAGTCATGATGATATGGAAACACTGGCTGGAAAAGCATCCTGGTATCTTTTTCTTTTGCCTAATTCTCCTTCAAGATACTAGCTTCAAATGACATAGGGAGTTTGCTTAAATCAAATAGAAAATTAAAGCACGCGAATTAAGGAGCTGGAAGAAAAAGTACTATAAAGTAAATGAACAAATATGTAAAAAAGGTACTCAGCCTCACAATAATTAAAGAAAGGCAAGCTACAAGGAGATGCAATTTCTAAAACCCTATCAGATTGACAAAGATGAAAAAGTTTGATAATACTCAGTAAATGAGAGGAAAGGGGAGTAAGTCAAATCACAGGATAGGGATGGGAATGCAAATTGGCACAATTTCAGAGGCAATTGGACAACATCTAGCAAGATGTTAAATGCACATACCCTTTGACACAGTAATTCCATCCCTGGGTATAAGTACAATTGGAGGATATCCATTGCAGCCTTGTTGGAAATCATTAAAAAAAATGGAAATAGCAATGTACACAATCGAGAGTGGCTAAATCACAAGTGATAACAAAGGCAGGGAGTGCTTGCTTGTTTTGGGATCAGCACTGTTCTAAGAGTGCTACTATGTGCAGTCACGTGACCTCGTAAGAACCCTGAGACTCCATTCTCTTCCTATCATGGTACAACCATGCCATACGGACACCATCCTGCCATCCAGATCGCAGGGGGAGGTCCACCTGTGCTGACACAAAGGCCACTTATGCAATAGAAGGGATAACAGGCAATTTTAGAACAGGTTGTCGAGCACAATCTCATTTATGATAAAGAAATAATAAAGTGTGTATATACGCTTACATTTATGCAGGAAATATCTAGAAAGATAATCCAGAAAGAGTTAACTGTGGGATCCTCAGGAGAAGTGTCCATTTTTTATTTAATATCTTCTTTATTTTTCAACTTTGTGTATGTATGTATGTGTTTACTTATTTACTTACTTACTTGCCTAGTACACATGTGTAGAGATTTTGCCTAGAGTTAGACAAACTGCACAGGTTGAGGTCACAGTTTTCAAGACTGCCTTCACTTCTGACACCAACTGCTATGGAGCACTCAGTTTCGATAATCCACTGTAAGGGCTCACAGAACCCATTGCGGCTATTCTATTCATGGTTTTGGTTTCTTACACGGGAAAGGAGGCAGATGAAAGCCAGCCAAAGGAAGAGACACATAGGACAGAATCTGGGAGGGTTCCAGACATGAGACTTTCATTGTCCTCTCCTGTGGCTTAAAGATGCATTACCCTCCTGGCACTGATGTGTGACAATGCACACGGAGAACTGCCAACCGTGGAAGCTCACACGAGCATCAGTATCCAGAGATCTTAACGGGGTTTCATTATGTAGGCATCACTGATTGATTGCCCCCATGGTTGAAGTTTACAGGTTGATACTACAGGATCCAAAGCCACACACTAAATTATAACTGATCTTTCTGGAGGGGCCGGTCCTTACTCTAAGATCCAGGGTGGCCATCCTATCCCTAAACAAAGACAGTCGTATCCGGGATGACACAGATTAATTCAAGAAGCTGAGGGTGAAGGCCAGACCTGTTTTTGGGCAAGGCCAAATTCTTTATTACACATTTTTGTAATAAAAACCTGGAATAGCTATACGGTTGAAATGCTTACTGGTACACAGTATAATTTCCAAGCTGTGTTTTTATGTAAGAGGACTGGTTTGCGCTGAGACTCCCTGGTCACGTGGATTCTTGTTCTGTGTTTTCTTAGATTCTATATTTGTCTACTTGGCATCCATTGGTTACAGGGTCACACTAATGGCCAGAGCTGTTTACATCTACCTCCGTGAGCCAGCTTTTGTGGGCACCTGATACTATTACAAATCCTCCAATCGGTCATGAGTCCGTACTCCCCACCACCTCTTTTATTGCACTCACATACCAAGCCAATATTCCTCTGCCCTAATAACCCAGGGCCAGGTCGCATATAACAAGAGACCACCTCTATAGCCCAGAGCCTGCTGACTCAAACTAGCCAATATTAACCTGTTTTCTCTGCCTTGCCTTGCCTTCCTGTGGGAAACAATAAAGGTTCTGGCCCATGCTTTCCCCTCACTGCTTCTGCCTCCTGACCAAAACTGGTGCTACCCCACATGGCCTTTGTGGCACAGTGTGCTCCCTTCTCTCGGGAAATGTAAGTAATAACAATCTTCCTTCAATGGCATTAGCCTCGTTGTGTCATCTCCAAAATTAAAAGCCTGTGGGTACAACCGAGGCAACTCTGAGACCTTCCTCCAAAAGGCCTAGGTTTTAAGAGGGTAATAATCCTTACTGATTGGCACAGGCCTGGGCTCATATATGCTCGTTGAATTTATTTTATTTTATTTTATTTTATTTTATTTTATTTATTTTATTTTATTTTATTTTATTTTAGAGAAAATGAGAGGGGGGAGTTGGGGGGAGAAGGGCAGCAGGAGAAAGAAAGAGAATCTCAAGCAGGCTCCACACCCAGCACAGAGCCTGACATGGGGATTGATCCCACAACCGAGAGCCAAAACCAAAGAGTCAGATGCTCAAAACCTGAGCCAAAACCAAGAGTCAGATGCTCAAATGAGTGAGTCACCCAGGCGCCCCACATGCTTGTTGAATTTAACGAATAAGTTTATACGACTAGTTTTTCCTACAGTGATACAGCCGATAAACTATTCATCTTGCTTGATGTGATCAGGGCCATACGTGGAATTTGAGAAGTTCCATAAACCACTTGCAGAAATATGTATCAGCTTTCAAATTCTGCACTGAGTGAATTTACTGGAATACTGATGTCCTACTTGGTCAGTGTTGTTTTGTTACTCTTTCTACTCCGCTAACCCCAATTCATTTAGTTAGCAAATACACTTATATCTATCTATTGCTAAGAACTAAAACGTCCTTGGTCAACTTAAAAACCGAAACTCAGAATGAAGAGAAAATTGTACTTATTCCATTTAGGCTGGTTGCATGACTTAATTTAGGCTCTGAGCAAATTTAGCTTATGAGTGTTTTTGCTTGTTATAAAATGTCAGGGATTTCTTGGAGCTGGCTTTAACCAAAACACCTGTGTATGAACTCTCAGACAAAGATATGAAAAACAGAAATTCTGGTAAACTGAAAGTGTACATTTGATAGTTAATTCTATACATGACAGTGTTTGACCCAGTGGTCCCTGAAATGAGGTTTGGTCATATTCATGCATTTTTAGGGACATAAGGTATAAAGATGGGAGTGGGTTAGAAAGGAGAAAAACCTCAATAATATTAAATAAAGAACAAATTTAAGCCTTGAGCAATAAAAATGGATAAAGCACTGAAGTTCTGGACAAATAAGATTATGAAATGCCAAGCCATAAAGAATGAAGAATATTTGGAGTTTTAATAATGTAGGTGAGCTTTTATAGCAATTGTAAAAAAATAATGTGATTGCCTCAGGCAATAGTAGAGCCTGTTTATAGTCAGTTTCTAATAATTCCCAAAGGCGGACCCCAATTAAGAACTCAAATTCTGAACCAGAAAGGTTGAAAAACATTTTGAAGACAACTCTAAAATGGCTCTTTGGGAATACTGACATTTTTCTAGAGATTAGTTAATGAAAAATCATTTTAGTTATACTATTACACTTAGCCAAATTATGCTGGAAAACCAGAAAAATTAAAAACACTTTGGTTTTATAATACCCTTGGAGCTTTAGCTAAAATTAACAAGCTATAAAGGAACCATGGTTTACCAGCCAAGTCTAAGGTGGGGAATTGCTTTTGTTGAGTCAGGGTAAAGAGTGTTAGTGATAAATGCTCTTGAGCATGGCAAATTTTGTGAAGTCATGTGTATCTGGAGGCTTTTAGCTGCAAGTAACAGAATACTCAAACCAAAGTGTCTTAAACAATGAGAGCATTTCATTCTTGCACAAAACACGACGTCTGGAGGCAGGCTGATCCAGGTTTGGATCAGCACCAGTTAGTGATGTCTCTTGGTCCACTTTTATTTTTTTTTAGGTTTATTTATTTTGAGAGAGAGAGAGAAAGTATGAGTGTTGGAGGGGGTGGGGGGCACAGAGAGACAGGAAGAGAGAGAAAGAATCTTAAGCAGGCTTTGCATTCTCAGCCCAGAGCCCAATGCAGGGCTCCAACCCACGAACAGTGAGATCATGTCCTGAGCCGAAGTAGGATGTTAACTGACTGAGCCACCGAGGCGCCCATGCCCATCTTTTTGACCTTCCTTTTCCACTACTCCGAATACAGTTCTTTACTAAATCTATTATTTTCAAATCTAAAAGGAATGCTATCCAGAGAGCCCTGGAATTCATCTCAAGTCCTCATAACAGGAGGGAAAAGAGCGGGGTAATCTCTTCCGTTCTCCCTCTTTTAGGGGAGGAAAAATCCACTCTTCTTCCAGCTGTGTCAAGCCCTGTCCTCAGGCTTCTTTACATTTCGGAGGCCAGAGCTGGGTCACCTGCACAGTAGAAGAGAGATTACAGGATGAATTTGGGCTAATAATGATTCATCTCCTAGAGATGGGCACACTTACTATGGAGCAAAATTGAGATTTTGTTAGCAAGCAAAAAGCAATCAGCAGTGTTTGTGATATTTGGAGGCTTTAGCAGGTGAAAGGTGGGGCATCAGTCCCCTATAGCTCAGCTGGTCATTCCTATTCAAAGGATGCATAAAAAAACGAAATTTAGGGGCACCTGGCTGGCTTAGTCCATTGAGCGTCCAACTTCGGCTCAGGTCATGACCTCGGTTCATGAGTTCAGGCCCGACATCGGGCTCATTGCTATCAGCACAGAGCCTGCTTCAGATCCTCTGTTCCCCTCTCTCTCTGCCCCTCCCCTGCTTGTGATCTCTCAAAAAATAAAAAACATTAAGAAAAATAAGTTTTTTAAAGGAAATATATCTTTCATTTATTATATGGTTTAAGTTGGGTAAGGACCTCAGTAAAACCAGGTATCATATGTGGCATCATTTCCGTTAAGCTATGGGATAAGCTCCTTACTTAAAAAACTTGACCAAACCTAATATGGCCCTTCATTAAATCTATTTTCAAGTAAAAAAGAAATGATATGGGGTGCCTGGGTGGCTCAGTTAATTAAGCGTCTGACTCCTGATTTTGGTTCAGGTCATGATTTCCCGGTTTGTGGAATGGAGCCCCACATCGGGCTCTGAGCCCTGCATCACGAGGGCAAGAACCAAGGAATCTTACCACAAAAATAGACAAAATGCCAAGCCTCATGAGAGATTACCTGAAGCGCTGGAACAAGGCAAGAAGCAGGAGCCAAGGGGCCAGAAGGCGCAGGTTCCCCAGGGACTGACACTCAGCGGGCAGGCTGTGCAGTGTCCACACTGACAACATACTAGGACGCTTCTGAAGTACCTGATGGCTGCTGGCCTGCACCCCAAGTGCTCCTCGACCTCCCCACAAACCATGTCCCCACAGCCTAAGTAAAGGTTTAATCAGTGGCGCTTCTAGGATTCTGTGCTAGCCCGCGAAACCTGGTTTAAAAAAAAAAGGAAAAAACCCCCACAAAAGCAAAGGGCAAGTTGAAGAGAGCTGTGTGAAAGCTCTCTTTCCCTTCAAACTGCCCCCTCCACAGCCCCTCTGCTGTGGCTTTTCACTGAGAAATAAGGTACAGAGGCCCCATGTCTTCCCTGTCTTTTCTTCTATCCCAGTGGAAGAAGCATTTCTGCATCTACCAAAGACCGGGTCCTCCACCCATGTGCCAGATCGAACCCCGTCACCCCACCACCTCTCAAGGACCACACTTCTGTCCCTTCCTTTCCCTCTTTGCCTCCAGCCTCAAACCCTCCTCCTTCCCACTGCTAAAAAAAATCCAACGAACCAACCAACGAACCCACCAACCCACCAACCAATCCACCAACCCCCAACCACCTCTTTTGCCTGAACATCTCCCTCTACCTTCGATCCCATTTCTCTTGTCCCAATTATGGCAAAACTTTTCACAAGAGTCATCCAAACTTACTTTCAAGTGAAACAGAACTCATCAACCAGCACACCTTTACACACATCTTTTTTCAACCGCTCAGCAGCATTTGCTTTCTTTTTGAAACTCTGCCTTCCCCTGGCTCCTCTGACCATACTCTCCTTGGTTTGTTCTGACATCTTTAGCTGCTTCTTTCAGTCTGTTTGGCTGATCTCCACTCCTTTCCTTGACCTTTGTTCCAGGCTCATTCATGGATCCTTTCCTCTTCTCTTCCTATACTCTCTCTCTAGCCTAAGTGATCTACTTCACTTCTCAGGTTTTGAATACCACCCACAGAGTAATGATTCTAAATTTATGTATCTGCTGCCTGAAACTTTCTTCCGAACTTCAGACACATGTAGCTAGTGGCCAACAGGATATCTACCACGTGTGTTTAAAGGGCATCTTGAGCCTACATTTAAAACATTTTTAAATTGGTTGGTTTTCTTATTGAGTCTTAAGAATACTTTGTATATTTTGGTTAAAAAAATTTTTTTAAGTAGGCTCCACACCCAACATGGGACTTGAACTCACAACCCTGAGATTACAAATTGCATGCTGTAGCCAATTGAGCCAGCCAGGCATCCCTATTTTGGTTAAATTCTTTATCAGATAGGTCTTTTGCAAATATTTTCTCCCAGTCTGTTGCTTGTCTTCTCATTCTCTTTACAGTGTCTTGCAGACGTTTTTAATTTTAATGCAGTACAGCTCATCAATCCTTTCTTTCATAGATTGTGTCTTTGGAATTAAAGAAGTTATCACCATATCCAAGGTCATCTAGATTTCCTCATATGTTATTTCCTAGGAGGTTTAGTTTTTAGTTTTGTATTTTACATTCAGGTTTGTGATCCATTTCAAGTTACTTTTTTGTGAAAGGTGTAAGGTCTATGTCTATATATATATATTTTTTTTTGCATGTGGATGTCCACTTGTTCCAGCACCATTTGTTAAAGAGATTACCTTTGCTCCATTGTATTGTCTTTGTTCCTTTGTCAAAGATCAGTGGACTATATGTAGGTGGGTCTATTTCTGGGCTTTCTATTCTGTTTCATTGATCGGTCTATTCTTTCACCAGTACCACACAGTCCTCTTTACTATAGCTTTATAGTAAGTCTTGAAGTCCGGTTGTGTCGCCTACACTCAAAATACATTCTCAATTCCTACCTCCACACACTTTCCATAACTGCTCCTCCCTCGAGTCTTTTCCATTTCAATAAATGGCACCATCCATTTGCTCTGGCTAAAAACCTAGAAGTCACTCTTGATTGCTCCCTTCCCTTCTCTCATTCAGTCCATCATTGTGTCTTCCTCCAGCAAGCAGATCAAGTCAAGTTGCAGCTCTCCATTTCTGCCTAGTTCAGATGAAGAGCCAATCTCATTGGTTCTACCATAACTGGTCTCCCTCTTGCCCTCCTCCATAGTCAGCGAGCCCCACACCTTTTTATCTTCAAAAAAAGGAGAGGAAATTAGGATTTATTATATGCATTTTATATTTACCCTTAAATGAAAACACAGCCAGCTTGAGCAAAGTGGGATTTTTTATGAGATGTGTTGAAATCAGATGGGGATATGAGTTCAAGCTAAATTCCTGAAGAAGAAAGGTAAAGCCCTAGACTTGTAATAGCCACTGCAGTAGCCACTCAACCACATGGCTACTGAGCTCTGGAAATGTGGCTAGTTTGAACTGACATGTGTTTTAAGTGTAAAATACACTCCAGATTTTGAAGACTTAGTATAAAATTAAAAAAAACAAACAAACACAACCCTAAACAGTCTTAATAATTTTTTGGTTGATTACACGCTAAGGTGATAAAAATTTGGAATACTGGGTTAAATGAAATATGTTATTAACATTGTTTCTTTAAAATGTGGCTGCTAGAAAAATTTAAATTATATCCATGCCTCACATTCTATTTCTGCTAGGCAGTGCTGCCCTGGAAGGTATATAATGCAGGCCTGGTGTGGTTCTCTGGCCTGACGTCCCCTTTCCTGCTCCATCTCTCCCGGGCATGTCAGCCAGCACATTTGCTTCTTTGTCACAGGATGCTCTCATGACTGGGAGGACTGGTGAGATGGCTGATAGATCAAGATTCCAAGTGATCTTTGAAGACATGCATCAAGGGCGCCTGGCTGGCTCAGTTGGAAAAGCATGCGGCTCTTCATCTTGGGGTTGTGAATCTGAGCCCCACATTGGGTGTAGAGATTACTAACATAAATAATAAACTTAGGAAAATAAAATAAAAACACACCTCAGACTGTATGGCTTTGTTGTTGTTGTGGTTGAAAAACTCTAATGGCTATCCATTTAAGTTACAATGAAAGCTCAACACTATGTCATATATACAAGGCCCTGTGTAACTGAGAACCTCTTACTCATTACACATTAGCCACCCCAGCCTATCTGTTCTTCTAAAACACGGGGCTCTTTCTTCCCTTGTAGCCTCTGCATTGGCTGTTCCTACTGCCTGCAATGCTCACACCCTCTTCACTCCTTGAGTTTTGGCTCAAATGAATACACGGAAGTTCTCAGATATGATGTCATTCTAGATGCATCTTTACATTGCCTTCACATCTTTCAGTTATTTAAATGAAAAACTGCATAACTATTTTAATCCCATTTATGTAAAAACAAATATGCATGCACATATATGTACATACAGTAACTATTTGGAAGGATACACACCAGGTAACTGAGATTACTTCTGTAATCATACTGTACACACTGCCCCACAACTGACTTTTCCATAAAGCAGTATGAGTAAGAAATTTTTCTATGCCAGCTCATATAGATGCACTTTATTCTTTTTAATGGCTGAAGGTATTCTTTTGCATGAGTGTATTATAACTTGCTTCACCATTTCCCTATATTGATGGATATTTAAATTGTTTCCAATTGTTTTTGCTATTACAGTTGAATCTTATTACAGCTGATATGGATTTCAATTCTTTGGATCATAGAAAACAATTTACCTTCTTATGTATGGGAGTCAGTTTTTATCATATTTTCTGAAATAATTCATCCTGTTCAATTGCGAAATGTGGCCATCTTAAGCATTAACAAATTCTTTGTATGTGGTTTATATATTGACCTTTCTAACCAACATCTTTAAAAGTTCAAAGTAGGGGTGGGGCACCTGGTAGCTCAGTCGGTTGAGCATCTGATTCTTGATTTCACCTCAGGTCATGATCTCACAGTTCATGAGATCAAGCCCCGCCTCAGGCTCTGCTCTGGCAGCACAGAGCCTGCTTGTGATTCTCTGTCTCCCTCTCTCTCTGTGTCCCTACCCTATTCATGCACACTCTCAAAAATAAACATTAAAAAAAAAACTTTATATAAGCACTTTGTGATGATTCAATAATGCTAGTAATGCTTTGTGCACAAGGGCTGTAATTATATAATTACATTTATAATTGAGGGATACACTTTTCTAAATTGAGGTAACATATACAGTACAGTACATAAATCTTGATCATACAGCTTGATGAAATTTTACATATGTATACATCTGAGTAACTGCTCCCAAGATAAAAATATAGAACATTTCTCACACCTTAGCAGACTGACAGCACATTTTCATTGAGTAGGATACTTTTTAAGCTGCTTTCTTTCAAATTCCCACATTCCTCATTTCTTTAGGATGATTACTTACGATTCTTATGCTAATAATAATTTGGAGAAGGGACAGTAGGGTGAAGAAATAGGGGAATCACAAGTGTCTGTTGGGTGTTTTCTCATCTGTGCTCATCTCTAATCATTTATCTATTTTTAGAAACTGCTCATCGATGTCCTAGGCTGAGTTAAGGAGAAAATCATGGATTGCCAAAATTTGCAGGTTTATATGATCCAGACGGACAGGATTTTCATTCTATTGTCCCAAAATTGTTTCTATTCATTAAGGCCAATATGGGTCATTCAATGAAGATAATCCTATGTATACTATACTATTTGTAAAGTTATGAACATTTTTTTAAAGATTTCTTTTTTTTTTCTATTTTTGGGGCACCTGGGTGGCTCATTTGGTTAAGCCTCCGACTTCAGCTCAGGTCATGATCTTGTAGTCCGGTCCCTGAGTTCCAGCCTTGCGTTGGGCTCTATGCCTGAAGCCTGCTTGGGATTCTGTGTCTCCCTCTCTCTGTGTTCCTCCCCAGCTCGTGCTCTGTCTCTCTCTGTCTCTCAAAAATGAATAAACACTAAAAAAAAAAATAAAAAATAAAAAAAATTATTTTTAAGCAATCTCCACACCCAGCATGGGGCTCAAACTCAAAACCCTGAGATCAAGAGTTGCGTGCTCTACCGACTGAGCCAGCCAGGCTCTCATTTTTTTTTTTTTTTTTTTTTTTTGAATGGGAAGTAATGAGCTGTGCAATTTTGGTTATGCAATTTAATTTCTTTGTGTCTTTACCAGAAAAGGGATAATGAGAAAAAAAAAAACCTGGAGATGTAAGAATAATAATGGAGATACATAAAATAATGAGAGAAAAGTAGGTTATGGTCAGATTATCAATGGCCTCAATTGCTGACTTGATATATTTGGATTTCCTTAGCCTTTCTTTTTACTGCTTTTTTTTTCTTGACTGTCCAAAGTCCCCTATGGTATTTTAGTTACACTGTATTGAATAGAATTTTGTGGCTACTCTGTAAATGTAATAACAATTTTCTGTGAGAAAATTCCAATTTCCAAATAACTAATTTACAACCTACTCTTTGCAACAGTTTGTGACTTGTCATTTTGTTAGCATTACTTAACCTTTCTGCTCCTCAGTAACTTCTGACTTACAGAAAAGGTGAGTTAAGCAAGATATTCTAAAATGACATTTTCAGCCTAAAAATTGTGCTTGTAACATGGTACAGAAGGTGTGAATTCCCAAGAAGGTGTAATGGAGACAAGTATGGGAAATGTATATGTTTGTTGGGGTAAAAACCTAAGCTGCTACAAGAGAAATACAGTAGCTCAAAGAACACTGAAGTTTATTTCTTTTTCATTTACCAGCCTCACGGTTAGCAGTCAGGCAGCCGGGTGCTCTGCTCCTCAGAGTCCTTCCTGCCATATCGTGGCTCTACCGTCCTCTGGGGTGCTGTCCTCGTATGGATTTTTAATGATGGGCTCTCTGGGACCTGTTGGGAAGGAAAATCGCTCCTGAGGGAAACACACATCCAACAATTTGAAGGCCTAGATCTGGAATCAGCCTTCACTCACATTCCACTGACAAGATTTTAGTCATGCGATCTACACCTGGCTGCAAAGAAGCTGAAAAAGTTTGTAGCAAGACAGCCAGGTGCCTAGATATACTCTATTAAAATTACAAAAAAGGAATGCATTCTGGTAGCCAACTAGCATACCCTCGTATTATGTCACTTCTCAGAGTAAAATCAACAGAGTTGATAAAATAATCGGCAAGCGCCTCCTTCAAACAGTTCATAGTTATGAAGAGTAGAGTGTTTTATAAAACTATATCCAGAGGACTAGGAAAACGGACTTGCGATGTAATTAACTGAAGATGAGATCTATTCCTTGTACTCTTAAGACAACCAAGATGGTTTATTTCACCAGAAAAAAAAAAAAAATAGCAATTTGCACAAAGACCAGAAGGAGAGTCAAAGAATCAGACGCATCACTATTTATCAGTCTTCCCCACATTCCTATGGCAACAGAATGCACTGATCTTGCTGGATGGGTTCTGTGCCTTCAAATGCAGGCCAGACACAGGCACTTGAGGACGGTTTCTTTCCTCCTTAGCAGCTTGCCAAGCACGAAAGCAACTCTATCATACATGATGAGAAAGCAGATCTAGAAATGCTTCCCTGGAACAGCATCAAAATGAGCTGTGGTTTGAGAAGCACAACTACAGAGTGAAACGAAGAGTTGGATCTGAGAATCTCAACTCCAGTGATCGAGATCTCATGTTTCACTAAGAACTCTGTTGCACATCCTACAGCTTGTACGTCTGTGATGCGCAACAGGCACATCTCCCTATTACCTCCCATTCTTATGTGTCCTTAGGAGAAATACTGTAACTATCTGTGACCGTGTTTTCACTGTGACCACACAGAGGCAGGGCTAATAAAATGACTTCACTGGTCAAGTAGACAGAAGTATCCTCAATCGAAGATATCCATTAGAGGACCCAGAAGTGATTTCCTAAACAACATTTACATTTCTCTCTTCTAATTTTACATTTGCCAAGCAACTTTCTGTTCTATGATTTAGTCTTGAGTGGGTACAGATGCTACGAGAAAGTACTCCCAATGTAAGTTAAAAGAATTGCTATCATTTACTAAGCACTTGCTCAGTACTAAGCAGTTTCAGCATTGTACATGTACAAATTCATTCAATCCTCACAACCATGAGAGAGGTCCTACTACCTGCCTTTGATAGCTGAGAAAACTGGCTCAGAGTAAAGTAACTTGCCTAAACAGGGACACACAAACAGGAAACAGTGTGGCCAGGATTCAAACCCCAACCTCCTGACTCCTGAGTATACACCTTTATCATCATTTTCTTACTTACATATCAGGAACATTTTACTGTAAATTGAAGAACTTGTCATTCTAGTTTATAAATTAGTCTCAGAAGTTTGGAAAATGTTACACACAGCATAGGCTGAACTGAGAAAAGCAAGTCCCGAAACCTGTAAAGCCAAGGCCCGTATCAGATACTGGCGTAAGAACTCTGCAAAGTGCTGCTGGTCCAATGAGTCCCCTATTTTTAAAAAATATTTCCTAGTTGCAACATGGGGCTTTTCATTAAGATACTAATTTGCAAGTGGCTCAGGATATTCCTAGACCAGGAAGGCAATTCAAAAGCTGTCAGTTTTTATAGGGACCCCAAATTAATTAGGAGACAGTCACTCAAAAGTCAAACCTCTTTTTTAATTTTTGAGAGAAAAAGAGAGAGAGAGAGAGAGAGAGAGAGTGGGGGAGGGGCGGGAGAGAGGGAGACACAGAATCTCAGGCAGGGTCCAGGCTCTGAGCTGTCAGCTGAGAGCCCAATGCAGGGCTTGAACCCACGAACCACAAGATCATGACCTGAGCCAAAGTCGGACTCAACCGACTGAGCCATCCAGGCACCTTTTTTTTTTTTTTTTTTTTTTTTTAAGGTCAAACCTGGCTCTTTTATTCTATCACTATAGTATATTTTTACGAGCTTAAAACGAGACCAATTTTCGTGACTAAGCAGCTTGCCATTAGGAATAATCATTTCTGAAGTCTCTGGCAAAATAAAAGAAGAGCATTTAGTGTATGTAAGTAGACTAATCAGAAAAATATGAGACAGGAAAAGAAGGGGTTTTCTGTCTCTGACTCTTTGGGGTTTTTTTAAGATTTTATTTTAAAGTAATCTCTACACCCAACATGGGCTCATACTCACAACCCCGAGATCAGGAGTTGCATGCTGTCCACTGATGGAGCCACTCACGTGCCCTGGTCTCTGACTCTTTGAAGGAGAGGGGACAGAACTGTTACAAAGAATCTTTGAGAATATAATACAAAGAGACAACTGGAGATAAATATCAATATGGATTTTAATGCAAGAAAGTTAACTTAATCACGAGTAAGAAGACTTGCTCTCCAAATGGAGCTGGCAATTTATAAGTGAACAGAAGCTTCACTCATAACTACGTAAATAATGATAAGTATTTGTGCTTTTTCGGGCGGGGTTCTGGCTCTAATTTGAGCCATGCCTACAAAGCAAGTTATGAAGGTAATATGATAAAAGTAAACTAAGTGCTATCACACTTTTTTCAAGCTCTCAGCACAAATCTAACCTCATCTAACACAAATTTGACTCAGATGGATCTACAGATAGGTGAAGAAAACATCCACTTATAATCCTAAAAATACATTATTACCAATATCAAACGAGGGAAAACCTGAAGATATAGGCATATACCCAGTTACCTGTATGTAAAAGTTCTTAGAATTCTCAACTTTCGTAGAAAATACAATTTTTCATGTGTATAGAGAATGCTGCAGAACTTCTAACCAAATTCAACATTTTTAGCATTTAATTTCAGCCCGTAGTGAACAGTTACCTCAAAACTTCTTTCTTTTATTAATGGTTCTGTTCTGCAATGCACAATTATCACATTAGAAGTTATAGAGAAAGTACAATTACACACTCTTAAAGCCTTTTTAATGAGATTTCAAACTTCTTTAAGAAGTCTATGCAATTTGGGGCACGTGGGTGGCTCAGTCAGTTAACCCTCTGACTCTTGATTTCAGCTCAGGTCATGGTCTCACAGTTCACGGGTTCGAGCCCCATGATGGGCTCTGTGCCGGCAGCACGGAGCCTGCTTGGGATTCTCTGTCTCCCTCTCTCTCTGCCCCTCCCCCACCCTCTCTTTCATAAATAATTTTTTTTTTAAAGCGTTCTCTTAAAAAAAAATAGCCTGTGCAATTCACTTTGGAGAAGATTCAAAAGCAAGAGATTTGATTTCCTCTTATATTGCTGAAATCCTTACCAATCCACTAATCTATACATTCCTCCAATACAGAAAAATAACAAGAATTTACACAACAAACTTGGTCAACTGCACCCTGAGTACCTGAGTTTCATTTATGTTTTATCTAGTTCCACTTATTCTTATTTTTCTCCTGTTTACTAATTTTTATGTTGGCAGAAGACCAGCATTTGATTCCTGAAAAGAGCATATTCACTAAAGAGCTTCTCAATTATATTCATTACTTGCCCAAATACTCTTTAAATATCCTTTCCTCTGTATAGCTAAATCTCCAGATGCTTAAAAAAATACTTATTTATTTTAAGAGAACACAAGCAGGGAGCCTGACATGGGGCAATCTCATGAACCATGAGATCATGACCTGAGTCGAAGTCAAGAGTTGGACGCTTACCCGAGACTGAGCCACCCAGGTGCCCAGCCAAATCTCCTTTAAAATCACTTCTTTTCTTGCCTTTTGTGCTACACTAAGTAACTTTCAGTGTTAAGTTTGTGTGTGTGTTTTTAATACTTCCTTATCTTTAATGTGACAAAGTAATATAGTAGAGGCAAAGGCTGGCCTGAGTGTGAACCTGCATTCCACTGAAATGGTGCTAGGATCATAGAAAATCACAAAAGGCCATGGACGGGGAAAAGGGAGGTCTGGCAGGACTGTGAACATGGGAAAGAAAGTGAGGCTCAGGGATGAGGACACTCTGAGACTATCATCGTAAGAGAAGGCTAAGTGGCAAAACGTCTCCAAATAACTAAGTTTGAAACTATTTTCTTTCAGAATTTTCTGCTACAATTTTCGAAAGTTCTTAACTTACACATACTAAAATTTCAAGTAGCCTAAAATATTCTAATAGAAAATATAAGAACAGTTACAGTTTTCAAGGTCTAATCTTTTTAGCAGTGAACTTTTACACTCACTACAGAAATGAAACAAGAATGTAACCCACCAGACACAAATGGTTAGTTTTCACAGTAATTCCATAATTTCAAAGGAAACATTAAAAACGAATACTCTCCTCAATATAATCAGAACCACCACCAAAAAGCCCTTAATTTTTGAAGCAGAATTTGTTTCCAGCATTATTTTCTTTTTGGTCACGGTCTATCTATGGTCTATCCTTTGTAACGTCATTGCTATCATCTTTCAAAAAAATGTCCATCTACAAATTAATTAACTTTCTTGAGACAAATCCCTGGTATACTATTCTTCTGATTCCCGTGAAAGACTCACTTTTAAGATACAATTGCAGCTGCCCCACACTGCCAGTTACTGTGTCATACACACGCCTTAAAATTCTGTAATCAGCAACCACCAGGTGCCGTATCGCATTCAGCACACCACAGTCAGTCAATACAGACATCCCCAAACACACCAAGGCTGGTTTTGTCAAATGTTTTATTGAGTGTAGACATCTGGAGTACTGTAAAACATGCATTATCTGTAGATTCAAAAAGGAGCAAGCCACATTGTCCTCACTGTCAAATGTGTCAGGCTTGGCATCCATGATGGAGATTAATGAAGTATCATGAGAGTAATATGGTTCCTGAAAAGCCTCTACAATTTGGACTAGGGTCTTAATCACGTGAAAAGCAAAGCTGTTCACATTTAGTGAACTTGCATTTCATTGGAGGTACACAGTATTTTAATTTTAAAACAAAAATAATTCTGTTTTTAGAAGATTCCCATCCCCCAACTGTATCTGTCCCTCAGTTTTCAGAAATTTTAATTTAAAAAAATCATATCCCTTTTTGGAAGTTGTACATTTATCTGAACAATAACTAAAATTTATTTCTTCTTCGGTTGCTGAGGTGTATTAAATTTGAAGAAGATAATATCTCCATCTTCGACAATGTAATTTCTGCCTTGTTGTCTGTACTTTCCAGCAGCCTGTAAAGAGGAGATAGAGAGGAAATGGGTTATTTTAAAACTAAATACATGAGGTAAATGGTAGCAGCAGATGCAAAAAGTATTCTACTTCTTGGGTCATATTAAACACAACAAGAAATACAGGAAAACATGTAAGTTCAAAACTAGACTAGGAGAAGCAAAGTCTTCCTGATTTGGGCAGAACTAGATTTTCCATATGTACATAATCATAATGTATTCTCTACTAAATTGTTGGTACATAAATGTAATTATACCAATATCATTAAGTTTCATTACATGCTGTTTATGGTACATTTCTGATGTGTCTGCAAACATCCGGCAAGTCACTGTAACAAAACAGATCAAACCAGGCAGGAAGACTAGACAACTAGTTCGAAGCTACTTTATTTGCTTAAGGAAAATATTTGGTGATACTGGTGATGCCAAAGAGTCTGCTACAAGAGAGACTATTACCAATTTTAATGTACAGATTTTAAATTATTTCCTTGAATTTTTTTTATTTAGTCTTGACAACGACCAGAGTAGTGTGTACTAAAATTCATCACGAAGAAGTTTACTGACTAACGGCCCTAGTTACAAGCAGACTCTAACAGGTTGGAACTGCAAAGACAGACATTTCTCCCACTTGTAAATTAGTCGGCAAAGCAACTGATTCCACCTGCTGGCATGCAGATCCCCAAGTGCAATCCGCCAGTAATTCTAATACAAACAAGCAGCAGTTCCAGGGACCCAGGTTCACCCCAGGCGCAGCACACACACTCCACCCTAAGCACAACAGGCTCTTCAGCATCTACACTTAACACTGCACACAACTGACACAGTCCCACAGGACCCCACCATTGACCACTCAACAATGAGAACTCAAGGATCTTTTGGGAAAAATTCTCCAAAGTATTTTCTCTCTGCTAGAATTTACTGAGAACATGAAACCTTTGCCCAACAAGATTAGTACTTCTCTTTGAGGATGTTGATAAGAATGTTCAAAGTCAAGTACAATTATACTAATCAGACACAACACTAACAAAGATCATATATCTGAGGTTAAAATCAACAAACCAGATCACAGAACCCTAGTAAGCATATTTTCAAATGTCTAGACTACTTATTAAAAATCACCTACTAACAATGTGCTATCAAAATGGAACCATTTTTTTAAAAAACCAAGATACCCTAACATTCTAAAAAGATACAGATAGATATACACATAAACACACACATACCCACATTCACATGATTTCTGTAAAGACATGTGATATATTGAAGGCCATATGCTACTTATTTTGAGAATCTAAAGCCCCCTGTTATAAAACCGTATAGACAATTTAAATCAAATACGTATTGACATGACATATTAATGTAAGTTTATATACTTTGTTACCACTCAACTTTACTACTAATTAAAGGTGACAGTGTTCCTTTAAATTCTCTAGAGACCATTTAATCCATTTCCACTGCTATCAGAAACACTGGTTGAAAAAAAAAATCAATACCCATTTGTGAATCTTGAGTATGTATTAAACAAGACACGTCTAACCAGTTCATTTGCACTTGAAAGCAGCCATCTGTAGAAGCCAGCTTTGCCTAAGCAGATATGATTGCTAATAATGTGATATCCCTGTAGACTACAAAGCCCACACAGAGCTATTCAGTATATAGTTCACAGCACTGGCATTAAATTAGTTATGCTGCACTGGTGTTAGAAATACATATATATATATATATATATATATATATATATATATACATACACACATACACACATACACACATACACACATACACATGTACACAATCTTGCTCTCAAACGTAAAACCTACTTGATAATATACAAGTAAATATTTGTTGAAAAGAGAGCATAATGCAATTCATAAATGCTTTACTTGGAGTTCAAATTCTGAAATATTAGTTTTGGTGATGAAAAACCACATAAAATACTTAATGGTATTCTAAGCTGAAAAGCCAGAGGTCATTCTTTTCTAATTTATAATATAAAAGCTTCCAGTAAGTGTTAAGCATTTCTACAAGCAAGAAATATTATTGTATTATATATGATAAAGTTTCTCTGTATAGTGCAAGGAAGCATTCCCAACTTATGTATCTTTCAAGTTTATTACAACATAGACACTGATTAAGTATTGGTAAAACATGTTTATAGAATATAAAAAAGAAGCATCGGTTCTTGAATTCTAGTACTAGAAAGACATCCTTAATCATCTTTACTTCATGAAAAAATACACATGCCAACATGATGTAGCATGTTGAAAAATAATCTGAGATTTTTCAAGTCTGATTAGCATTCCTGACAAAGTTCAATCTCAGTATTTGTGTACCTATCAATACAAATGACACCATTAAAAAGTTAGTGACTTTGTTTAGTTATAAAATGTAACTTCTTTCACTCCACTTAAAAATCAAAATGGGGCTCTCACTCTACACTGAACCAATTATACCAAGATTTTTCCCTCTTCTTCCTGGGGTTCCAACAGTTCTATTAAAGTCCTGCTGTCCAGTATGATCTTTCCAATGATTACCAATGAGAATAAACTAAACTTGAAACAAACTTTTTTTGCATTCCTTTCAAATTACCAAACAGTAAACACAAGAGAGATCTTTTAAACTTCTTAATATTTTCTATGGTATTCTTCAAATACCGAATTAAATGAAAGATAAAGAAGCCTTCCTACAATGTCAGTTTAATCACTTGACCTATTTATCAATTACAGATGACACAGTATTAGATTTTGCTAAGTAAAACCTAATAAAGCCAAACTAAGCTTGCAGAATTTACGTTAAAAAAAAATCATTTATTATTCATGTATAAGCACTGCTTCATTGTTAGTGGTTGCAAATCAAATTATACTTATTAGCTAAAATAAAGCATGATTTTGGACCTGCCCTCTAGTGTTGAGAAAGCAAATCAAATTCCCAAAGATCTTAAAAAAAAAAAAAAAAAAAAGTACAACCATGAAGTTTTAGCAAGAACAGATTTTGATTAACTACATTTCTGTCCCTTTCCTTGAATTGATCATGAGCATATATATACTACTTTTACTTTAGATATTCAAATGTAAAAAGTATAATTTTCCTTTGGCCATTAGTGAACAAATTCTTTGAAATTATTTATAATTACTTAAAATTATTTTTATTTTCAGTTTTAGAAAAATGCCACAAATACATACTGATAATTCACACATTTTAAAAATTATCTAAAAGCATGTAAACAGCAACAGCTCTTCAATCAGCTGACAGGAATACTAAACCCTGACACACATTTTAAAAGACAGCTATCATTCATTTTAATGAGTATTTTTATATTAGTAAAGATTATAAAATATGAAACCAGAAGATAATTCCTTACCTTGACTGCATTTTCAGAACCTTCTTCTTTAAAATCTTCGTATTTCATTACTTCAGCCATAATGAATCCTTTTTCAAAATCTGTGTGAATCTTTCCTGCAGCCTGAGGAGCCTTCGTCCCTTTCTTTGAGAAGAAAGACCAGAGAAAACTAATTGCATTTAAGATGATTGATTGTAAGCGTAGAGTTTCTTTTCTCTGATCTGCAGTTGGGTTCAACTTAAACTTAGTTTAATATCACAGTTAAGATGTCAGATATACAATTAGTCCAATGCGAACACTGGGCACTGTCTGTGCAGCAGATTTTAGCACAGACAGATCAGTAGATATTAAAGAAGCATGGCTTTGTTTTTCCTGACAGTCATCCAGTTTTATTGATTTAGATGCAGTGGTCTAGTTTGGGTGTAGGTTTCATTTCGATTTTCTATTCTTCACAGTGGAAAAAAAAATAAGGATTTTAAAGTAACTTTCAAGCTGAATTATCAAAGGTTTAAAAAAGATAAAAAGCCTTAAAATTTCAGCTCATCTAAAGAACATATAAAAATCAATATACAAAGGGACATTTTAAAGACATTTCCAACAAATCATAAAAATCTATGTTCAGCAAATAATTTTGAAATTCTCATAAAATTTCAGTAATAAAATTTCCAAACATTTAACATAATACAGGCTGCCTCTAACCATCAGGAAGGAAAATTCAAGTTGATATGGGAAGAAAAATGTCTTATAATTACTCCATATGTTAAATTACAAGGACATACATTCCAGACACACACAACCATGGAAAGAAATTTGAGAAATAATGGTGACCTAAAGGCTGCTTAATAAAGCATGTTAAAGTGATAAGGAGTCTGACACTATAAAGCACAGTTTTTACAATAAAAGATGTATTGGGTTAATATGGCTACTCACTGATGCTTACCTGACTAAATATCTTAGCACATTAAATCATGGATACTTACAATCAGTCTTAAGATAAACCAGCTTTCACATTTTCAAGCCCAGAACATGTTATCTTTCCTGCTGCATATACTTAAGTTTGGAAGTTTAAAGGCTTTAAAATATATAGTGAAAATAAACCGTGGCAATTTGTTTACCAACTTGGATTTGCTTTGACATTATTTTCTTAGTCTATATAAAAGGACCTTGGTTAGAAGTCAATCAAACATTTCTTTACAAAGAGGAGAAGGAATAAAAAGTGAATCTCATTCACACAACACATTTAACGTTACATTGAACTGCCTCCGTGATTCTACCCATACTAAATCAAAATAAATCTAATGATAAATTATGATAGTCAGTGAAAACAGAAATCAAAATAGCATTAAAATTTATCATGGAGCATATACTAAAAAAAGCATAATGGAAGAATCCATAAGACAAGGAGTATTTCTAAAAGTTCTGACATTATTTTTATATCCTGTAATGCTATTTGGGACTACATATATTTCAAAATATTTTTAGGTAGTAACTACCATATTACAATATATTTACATTTAAAAGCAAGCCATTACAGTTCACAGTTTCTATTGTCCTCTGGGAATAAATTAGTCATTCTTTCTGGTCGTAATCAGTATACATCAATATTTAAAATACATATCACATTTTTAAAGAAGAAAGACTGAATATATAACATTGCAAAAATAAATACCACTTCTATGAATTCAAATAAAAAAGCATGAATTATTACACATTGAGTTTAGCTCTTTGAGCCCAACTGTGTATCTATGAAGAGCATAATGATGTCATATTGCTTTTATTGCTGAAAATGTAATCCGAGCAAAGCAAAGGAGGAAAGAACCACCCGCAACCCAAACAAACTTAGCGAATACAAAATGAAAAGCAACATCAATTTCACTGCAGACAAACCCAGTCACACAGATTAAGCAAGCACAATACTGGTGCGTCTTATCTCTGACCACAGGAGGAGGGTAGACAGATTCTACAGGATGAAGAAATTCAGACTATGTAATAGGCAGAATCAATTGTTACCTGCCTCAATCAATGCCGCTCCACTTTCACTGTTCAGCAGCTCACAAATAATTAAAGTTATCCTGGACAAAAACCTCATCTGTAATGACTAGCTAACCGCCACCATGACAAACTTCAAAGTCAGTGATATCAATCTGAATTCAATAGTGTGGAACTGGATATAGCTGATGAATAAGTATGAATCTTACCCTGATGGTCCATGCACGTACTTCATCTGGGCCTGCAGTGAAAAAGTATTCTAGTTGGAGTGCTGCAAACCCAGCCTTAATGATCTTTGGCAAAGCGCTGAAATAAAATGAAACAAATTCACTCAACATATAAGTTGATTGTGCCAGAGATCAGTATAGAGCTAAAATTATTCATTTCAAGCAGAAATGTTAAAGATATTAGTAAATGACCATTCATCTTTCATAATACACTTGAAGAGGACTGAAAGCATGTAACTGTTTCTAGAAACCCCTTCTAAAATAGGTTTTAATTATATTAGTCTGAATGTATCATTTCGAACTGTTTACTATAAAAAAAAAGAAAAATTTGATCTACCCATCCTAAAACTATTTTCCTCCAATATTAATTATTTCCAGGACATGGGTCATGAAAGCAAAATTATTTGACTGAAATCCAACGTTTAAACAATATATTAGTGTTACTCAGAAAAAATTAAGGCAACTGATTCACCCTTTCCCCTCCCCCACTGAACATGACGAAAGAGTTTTGGCGATCATTCCTTCTCAAAAATATACATAACTAATACCTATGTTATAATTAAAACACTGTACAGAGATGACAGATGACAGTTAAAAACTTAATTTAAAATAAATCTTTTCACTCTGTCTCATGGTAAAGAAAGGAGAAGATTCCCTCTTTATAATGGTAATTACTCTGTCATTTATTATTCTATCAGCGCAAGCAATTAAATTACTGCAAGGAAATAGTTGATAATAAAGTGTAGGGAAAATGAATGCTAATTAACCTTTGTGTCATGTTCGCTTCCAGATACTTCTGTCTCTCCTCAGCACTCAATTCTTGCAACTTGAGTTCCAAGGCCCCACTAAAAGGAATGACCAAGGCACCTGGGTCATACTTGTCCACCCACTCTTTAATTTTTATCAACCTGTAGACAAAAAAGGGCACAACATTATCTTGTAGTGCATGCATGACTGTACCACATTCATTATTATCAAGTAGCACATACATATTCATAAGAATTGCACGGTTTTATGATGCCATCTTTTTGTGTATAGCTTTCCAAGGTCAAGGCATTAACAGGCAGCAATTGCTTCAGGTATATGCCATGAGATTTTACTGTAATCTAGTTTTACTTTAGCACATTTTCAATACAAACTATTATACAAATATTATAAAACTTTTTAAACTTACACTAAATTTTTTCAGCATTAACACCTGTGCTCTTGAAAACCTCAATTTTATGATTTATATTATTTTCCTTACTTTACAAAGTAAAATGTTAAGCAAAAACGTCAAGTTCTGTTTATATAGGAACCATAACCTAAAAAGTGCCAGCTAATTGTGAAGTTTTTGTCAAATAAATAATTGGTTCCACCCAGATATTTATATGCCTAGTTCAGTTCCCTCTGGGACTAACAAAAGCTTACAGTTACACCTGGTTGTGAGGGAGATTTCTGCTAATCAAGACAAACATATCCAGAAACACAGATTTACAAACCTAGTTGATTATATATACACACCATTCTTAACGAATCTCACTTTTGTAGGACCACAAATAAGGGAACTGCAGAGGAAATACATTCCTTTAATCACAAAGGGTTTAGAAAGCCAAATCAGTTAGGGAATAGATACCAAGTGTTTGCTGAAAGGATGTTATTGAATGATTTCTTTTTCTTCCAAATCATGGAGTATTCTGGCAAAGCAGTAGTTAGAAAATGAAGAAGTATAGTGAATATATTAACTAGGTTCTGATTCTAGCT
This sequence comes from Panthera uncia, assembly GCF_023721935.1. NCBI lineage: Eukaryota > Metazoa > Chordata > Mammalia > Carnivora > Felidae > Panthera > Panthera uncia. Next base: position 58,529,495 of record NW_026057584.1, on the reverse strand, counting down.
TTTAATTCCTGGGCAGGTTACTGAAACTTTCTTTCTTTCTTTTTAATAATGTTTATTTTTGAGAGAGAGACAGAGACACACACAGAGAGAGAGAGAGAGAGAGAGAGAGAGAGAGAGAGAGGGAGAGAGCAGGGATGGGGCAGAGAGAGAGAGAGAGAGAGAGGGAATCTGAAGCAGGCTCCAGGCTCTGAGCTGTCAGCCACCCAGGTGCCCCAAGATTACTGAAACTTTCTAAGCCTCAGTTTCCTCATCTATAAAAATGGAGATAATTATAGTACACATTATATTGTAATGAACCTAGAAAAGTAATGCCTGGCCTCCAATAAATGGTATTACTATTATTGTAACTGTTAATAATAACAGTAGTTACTATTATTTTCATTCTCAGATTATCATAGATTATATGCCTATGATTCTGGAACAGGGTTTAGTATAGAAGTGAATATAGATGTCATAGAAACTTATGTTAAAAATGTTAATGCATACAAGTCTTACATAACCCTACTAGTCTCCCAAATTTAGACCAAGGTTTTAATAGCTATTACGGCAAAAAAAAATTGTGGCAGGTATCCTTTAAATAATCAATGTAAATGCCACCTTAGAAACACAAGAACTGGACCACAAATTCATCAAAACTCACCTATCAAAGAAAATAACAGGGGATCAGAGTTATTATAAAATTAAGAATATAGCCTACTGAGTAGGATTTAGGATGGGATAAAGGAGTGAAGTATTCACACAACAGTTTGTACATGTTTACATACAGCAGTTTGTACATGTTTGTTATATAAGGCTAACCTATAATTTACTTATTTAATATGTTATCGGTGGTTTCTGATCTTAATTTTTTTTTCCTTTGGTCACATCCTAAAAGAATGGAACAATCCCTAAGATTATTTTGGAATAAAGTATGTGTCCTTTAAAATAAGAAATCCAAACCAGATATTTTATTATCCAAAATTATGAAGGACAGGTTAAAGAAAAAAGGGAAAATCTGTTTTTATTTTTATTATTATTTTTAAAGATTTTACTTTTAAGTAATCTCTACACCCAATGGGGGGCTCGAACTCACAAGCCCGAGACCAAGAATTGCACACTCATACTCCACAGACTGAGCCAGACAGGTGCCCCCAAAAAGGGAAAATTTAAATTGATATACTTCTGCCTATAAGAACATTATAAGATTCTAAGTTACTTCACAGACTTATACTATTCAAACAAACGATATGGTTTAATAACATACGTTTATTATACAAGTCAGAATCAAGTGGGTGTGTGTGTGTGTATGTGTGTGTGTGTGTATTCATTGAAAATGAAATAAAACAAGCCCAGGTAAGAGGATAATATAAAAATATAATACACATTTTGTTTCATAAATATGGTCAACATAACTAATAAAACCAGAACTGTTATGAAACAACAAGATAAGAAATAATTACTTAGGCTAAAACATCAATTCAGAATAACAATAGTTCTACCCTGTCATTTTAACAGCCTTTCCTGCAGAATTCTCAGAGGGATTATTTGCATTCCTCAGGTGTTCTATTGTACAATTCAGATGAATAAAGACTTACAAATCATTCCTCTACCGCCAATGTGAGACTTTGATCTGGTGAATACACCATTGTACCTTAACTATAATTGGCAAAAAACCTGACAGTGTAGAGCATCACAAGCTTAATAACAAAGGAGAATATCTCAAAGTGTTGACAGATGATCTTCATAATGCAGAAGCAGAGCTGGTACATTTTAGCAATAAATGAGCACTGAGGTCTAAAGGTCTCTAAAGTGACTGACATCAGACCTGCTATAGCCTCACTAAAAGAAAAAGGTACCGGAGCACTCTCCGTAAAGTGAGTTAGGCTCTTTGCCTGCAAGCTTCACTTTTGTGACTTTCACTGTCATAGAAAACACAGGGAAGATGAAAAGTGAGTTAGGTTCTTTGGCTGTCTGCTTTACTTTTGTTACTTTTACTATCAAACAAAAGTGAGAAATGTCCCAAAGTGATTTTTAATTACATATTTGAAGTAAGCCTTCGGTAATGAAAACATAGTCCTCAATTTTAAGATTATAGACTGAAATACATATAATATATCTATTAGGTCTTATGGTTACAAAAGTGTGATAATGAGGCCAAGATCACAAGTTTGAACCCCATTGGGACCAGTTACCTTTTGCAGAAAAATGTCTATTCTATTGCTACAAACCATACCCCAAACTATAGTTAGTCATCTAAAAAATGTGTGCTACTAGCACAAGAGGGATATGAAAAATCAAAGTTGAGCTCAGTACCACCACCAGAAAAACAGTTTCAAGTACATTCTGTCAAAGTGACTGAATAATAATCTCCATATACAACGTTAACAAATGTCTAAAGAACACTATCCAATTGTTAGAGACCAAAATAATGAAAATGATGATGAAACTGTCACAGAATATCAAATTATATAAGGAGAGACAAAACAGTAAAGACACTACACTCCCAAAGAGTTAAGCTGTAAAGACTTTGATAATGTTCATTTTGCAAATTTATACAACCAGATTATTGCAAGGGGATCCACCCTTCTCTTGATAAGGAGCCAGAGCCATGCTGATTTCCCCAAAGTCTTATGAGTGACAAATGGAAAAAGGAATTGCCATTAGTTGTATTTTTCTCTCTGGTAATGATTCCATAGCAAGGGGACAAAGCAAAGACAAGGAGTTTTAAGACTAAAAGGATGATGCTTTGGAGATACACTGGCAGGTTGTGAGGTTAGACTGTTTGGCAGAACAAGATCTTTAATATTAAATTAGTATTCGATTTCCAAAAGATCATGTCTCAAATGTATCTTTGCTCTTATAATCTGACCTTCTCAGCAAGTCTTGAAATTCCAGATTCCATAATTTGATTTTCCTAGGGTTTATTTACATTGCTTGTATTTCTTTTCCCAGATACTAATTTTATTTCTAAAAATTCTATTTGTTTCTCTTTCAAATCTACCTGCTCTTTTTAAGAATATTTTACTCTTATTTAATGAGTTCTTAGTCCCTTTCCCTATTTTAAGCAGATTAAAAGTTCTTTTCAGACTGCTCTAATTACTTCTGGTTTCTTGGGTGAAACTCTGCCCCCCATCATTTGTCACCTGCAAGCAGCCTCTCACAACAGTTGGTTCCTTTGTATGTGCTGTGCCGTTTGGGTCATTTGTGTGTGGTCATTTGGCAGCAGCAGTCAAGTTCCAAGGGAGTCTGCTTCCCCATGTTTAGAGATCTATCTATGGAGTAGTTTTGCGCTTATTCTTCCAGGAAAGTGCTATGGAGGGTCACGGGCTCTGGATCATTTTAAGGCTTAGTTATTTCTGCATTAGGTTATTGGTAATGCAAATTAAGGCCTCCTACCTCATATAGTTCTGTCCTAGTCTCTAATTCCTGATAGTACAGTTTCTTCCTTTGTCTGGAAGGGGTGGGAATGGAAGGCATTTTTCTAGCACCTGATTATGGAAAGGATAGCTTTTTCTAAGCTTTTATGAATGAGCCTCATTCTGGTACCTGCAGTCCAGGGCCCATGCCTGGACTCTTATTCCTATGGCCACCAAGGCTTCTAGGCCATATATTAGCTGGGTTTTCCTCAAGAGCCATACCTTATTGATTTTACTCTCTACTCTCACTGAGTTTCCTCATTGTTTTTGGCACCTAGAAAACCCCTTACTGTCTTTCAAGTCCTTCTGTGTGTTCTAAAAATACCACATCATCATCAAGACCATCCTTGTCTGGTTATTTTCTCTGGTGTTTCCATACATGAGGAACAAGAGGGGAGCCTCCTGTACTGGCTCAGTCCACCATCTTAACTGAAACCTCTCCATACTGGAGTTAAATCTTCCATTTTATTGTGTTCTAATACAACAGCTTTCAAACTTGTTTTTGAATATTACCCACAGGAAGAAATAGATTTTATACTTGATTCAAACATATGGTGCACAGACATATTATTTTCATACACATATCCAAACTGACACAGGTTTCACAAAACAATACTTACCTTTATAATGGGAAATAGGACAATCTCGATGGTGCTATTTGATATTCTACATAACTAAATTCTTGCAACTTAAACTCCTGAAATAGTTTTCTCTAACATAGTTTCATAAGAACTTTAACTTTTTTTCCATACTTCATGTCCATCTAGCCATTTGACTACATCCTAGCTACTAAAGATCACTCAACCCAGCACTAAAGCCAAGTTATATTGTCATTTATGGTATTTTTGCTGAACATGAGAACTCTCTCCAATCTGTTCACTCTAGTTTGCAACATCAAAGTATATTTAAAATCCTTAAAACTGTTACATATGATAGGATTAGGTCCTTATATACAACCTACATAATTTTCTGTGAATCTAGGTCTTACTTTTTTCTTTCTTTTTTTAAAAATCAGCAGTAATATCTTATTTCTGACCAACTGCTAGCCAAGAACCATATGTCAATATTCAGAAAATGATGCAACTTACACAAAGGAGGATCTAGGGCTGGTTCATTCAGTGACTTAATATCATTCGTCAATGTTATTAAGGACTTGACCTTTACTAAGCTAGTTCTCTCATGTTGTTCATGGTATGGATGTACCATAAATCCAGGGGGCACTGATAAACACTGAGGTCATTTTAGTCTCCCTGCCTTACAGGTTTACTCTCTCTTCTATTAAAACTGCTCAGAGTACCAAAGAAATGACTTTAAAATATCACATTCCTTTTTTCCATTTTCCAAACATAATCACTGCAAATTAATGTCAATTTACAGTGTTGTAGAAGAAAAGAAAAAAAAAGAAATAATGGCTCACGGAAGGTAAGGTTATCCTCTTAAAGATGACAGAAACACTGATTAATCCAGTTCTTTCACAAATGGCAATAAATGACACTAGAATTATTAATACTAAAATTAATACCACAAACAATATACAAACTGAAATATATGCTGTAAGCAATATTTGTTCAAGGCCAAAAAGTTAACTCCAGAAAATCCAAAATTCCCAATTCTTTAGAATTCTTTCAATAAAGTTATTAGAATGGCGTTACTAGAATAGGGAAGCCAATGGGGGCGGAGGGGAAGGAGGGAGAAAGGAAATACCAAAAAAAGGTAAACTTTAGTCTAATTGATTCGTGTCTAAAAACCTAATCCCTGTTCCAAAAGAGATCCCCATCTTTGATGTATGCAACAGACTTCAAATTTCAGTGTTCTTGTCTGACTTCATGGAGCTGTACAGAAGAACAATTATAACTTTGTTCCTCAGAACATGGTCACATCACTTGGGTATCTATTGGAAGTGCAGAATTTCAGAATCTGCATTTTAACAAGATCCCCAGGTATTTCATAGATATATTAAACTTTCAGAAGCACGGAACTAAAGGACTTTGAAAATAACAGCACATTAACTGAAAGGGGGAAAATGTCTGAGATAACTCCTCAGACCAACAGACAACTAAGCAGATGCTGACCACCTATCCCACTGATATGAGAGGAGTGAGAATAATAAAAAAAATTCCTGCTTACATCTTTCAGGTTCAAAACCACAAGAGAAAAAAGTCACTAGCATTTCAGGAAGTGTAAGGAAAAGGTCTGCTGTGAATCCCCTGCAATGTCAATGAAGTTCCAAATTCACAGTAAAAATAATTACTTTAGACAGAATTACTATATGGTCACAGTTTCTTACTGTGTAAGACATGATTACACGTCTCTTATTCTAATAAGCCTCAATACCTGGAAAAACATCTGTAGTAAGTTAACTTTGGAGTCTAGATTCAAATTATAAGAAGTGATTCCTACAGAGCAGACTTTGTGAAATTTAAATTCTTATCAAGTAAAAGGGATATTATACCACAAATTGTTCCCTATAAGGACCTCACAGAACCACTGTCTGAAAAACTCCACTCCTTCTGCAGTCACCATAGTAAGATGGCCTTTGTATACATCTAAGCATGTGTGTGTCTGTGTGTGTGTCCATGTGTGCATAAAAGGAAATAAAGTCTACAGAAATGGGCATTCCTTTTGCAGCAAATAAATAAAAACCAGGTTCCAGGCTCTCTGGTTCAAGGATTAACAAGATTTCTGACTCTAGCAGTAACTGGAAGGTTATGAAGAAACTGAAACGATAGGTGCTATGACAAGGAGACAACCTTAAAAGCAAATTAGAAAAATTGGGATATATTTATCCTAACACTTTGGGTTCACCATGACTCTGACATTTCTTTAACTCTTAACATACTTAAAAAAAAGGTAATATATGCAATTATCTATATTCAGCAAAAAGGCTTTGTTTACAAAAAAATTCTTTCAATGAATAGACAGGAGGAAACAGCAGGATGAATCCTAATTAGTTGGAGAAAACCATAGTAATCCCATTCTCTAGCTGGCAACTGGTTTGAGAATGGGCATATGAATCCCGTTCTGGTCATGTGGCATGAGGGGAAGCCTCCTAGAGGCTTCAGAAAAAGACTCTGAAAGGTTCCTTTGGCTCTTAAGCAAGAAAAGATGGGCGTCTTTACTGCACACTATTTCTGGATCTTACCCTGGAATTCTAGGGGCCACTTTGTGACCAACCGAAGTGGGGAAAGAGGAGAAAAACCCTTCTTCTTGATAATAATATCACAACCTTGAATTAAACAGGAACACTGAATTAAGCAACCCTAGAGACATATTACCTTGGGTCTTATTATTATGTATTAGAATGGTGTTTGTTATTTATAGTTAAAAGCATCCTGATACTGATAATGACCACGTTTTGGGATTATCTTCATTTAAGTATATGAGTAACTGGTCAAACTCCAATTTATTATTTAAGAAACCTGCTCCTGCAGTCTTCTCTGAGCTTCCACATAGACAGACGCTATTACCACGTTCCACCCTGTATTATAGATTGCCTATTTTCTTCTCTTCTCCCACTATACTAAAAACTTCTTGAGGTCAGGAACTGTCTTTTGTTCCCAGATATATCCACAGAACTCTCCCAACATAGCACTGAGACATAGTAGATGTTCAATCATCTTCTGAATGGATGATAAAATGGAAAGAGCTTTAGGCTAATAACTAGTTGAGTGACTACGGGCAGTTACTTAAGGCCTCTTAGCTTTAATTTACTAATCTGCAAGCTGATGAGTAGTTTTCAGTATGTTCTGGGTTCTCTAAAGGAGCTCCCAAGATGCTAGGAGACAAAAGGGTGGAAAGAGATGAAGGAACATGGAGGCTGTAGATCCTCCACTCTCGCATTTCAACCACAGCTGCATCATTCTTATATGTTGAATTTCTGCATCCGATTTCATCAGAAGAAAGTTCTGTTGTTTTTAGCAACTCTAAAGTTCAATGAGTAGATCCTTTTTAGATGGCAAACTACCATTTTATGGCATATGCCAGAAGCTGAACAAGTGTAAGTGCTAAAGTCTTTCTGCTTAAATACTACTTTTCACCATCTTTAAAAGAAAAACAAAACAAAACACCTCTCTCTTCTCCTCTTCTGTCATTCTCTATTCCCTCACCTCATTTTTTTTTTTTCCCATAGCACTTATTATGTTCTTCTACCCAGCACTGGTGAACCCGCTTACCCAGTTATTAGGGCAAGGAATTTTTAAATACTTTGTTCCCTGCAGTATCCCCAGCACCACTTATAACCGTGCCTGGCGCAAAGAGATGCTCGTTAGGTGCTGGGCAGATCAACAAATAGGAATGAATTAAATTGAAAGTTAATCTACAGATTAGGTAAATGAACATTCAGAAGTACATATTTAACAAAAGAAGTGTCCTTGTACAAGAAAATTACAAAGTACCATTAACAGAAATTACGGACTGAAGTGGAAAGACATCCGTACTCATGCAGTCAAAGACTGAATACTGTTAAGACAGCAATATTCTCCAAGCTGATCCACAGACTCAACGCACTCTATTAAAATTCCAGCTGCCTTATGTGCAGAAATTGACAAGCCCATCCTAAGATTCATATGAAAAATGAAAGGCCGAGACAGACTAGCCAAAATAATACTGAAAAAAACAAACAAAACCCCAAAACCCCAAATAGGGATTCACCATTCCCTATTTCAAAACTTACTAGGGACACTTGGGTGGCTCAGTCAGTTAAGTGTCTAACTTTGGCTCAGGTCATGATCACACGGTTTGTGGGTTCAAACCCTGCATCAGGCTCTGTGCTGACAGCTCAGAGCCTGGAGCCTGCTTCAGATTCTGTGTCTCCCCCAGCCCGCCTCCCCCCCCTCCCTCCCCTGCTCGTGCTCTGTCTCTGTCTCTCAAAAAAAAAAAAACCTGAAAAAAAAAAAAAAAAAAAAAAAAAAAACCTTTAAAACTTACTATAAAAACTATGTGTCGAGTAATTAAGATTATATGGCATTGGCATAAAGCTAGACATACAGATCAATGGAATAGATGTGTGAGTTCAGCAAAAAGCCCATACACCCATAATCAATTGATTAAGACCATTTTAATTGTGGTATGGAGGGGTTGTGGGAGGGGGGATGGGCTAAATGGGTAAGGGGCACTAAGGAATCTACTCCTGAAATCATTGTTGCACTATATGCTAATTTGGATGTAAATTTTAAAAAATAAAAAATTAAAAAAAATAAAATAATAAAACAATTTTCACTGTGGTAAAAGAAAAACATAAAATTTATCATCTTAATCATTTTTAAATGTATAGTTCAGTAGTGTTAACTATATTCACACTACTGTGTAATGATCTTCACAACTTTTTCATTTTGCAAAACTGAAATTTTATACCCAGTGAACACCACCTTTCCATTTCTCCCCGAACCCCAGTCTCTGGTGACTATCATTCTACTCTCTGTTTGTATGATTTGACTACTTTAGACACCTCTTACAAGTAAAATCATATAGTTTTTCTCTTGTGTGATTTGGCTTATTTCACTTAGCATGATGTGCTCAGGATTCATCCACATAATAGCATATGTCGAAATGTTTATTCAAGCCTTTGCCCATTTTTAAACTGTGTTATTTGATGTTGATTTTGTTACAGTCAATTGGTTTCTGACAAGGGCATCAAAACAATTCAGTGGATTTCCTTCTTTTTAAAGGCTTAATAATATTCCATTGCAGGTATATACCATATTTTGCTTATCCATTAATTCACTGATAAGCATCTGCGTTGCTTCTATCTCTTGACTATTATGAACAATGAGGCAATGAACATGGGTATGCAAATATCTCTCAAGATTCTGCTTTCAATTCTTTGGGATATATGCCAAGAAGTGGGATTGCTGGATTACATGGTAATTTTATTTTTAATTGTTAAAGGAATCTCCATACTGGTTTTCATTTCCACCAATACTGCACTAAGGTTACCATTTCTGCACATCCTTGCCAACACATTTTGTTTTCTTTTATAGTGCTCATATCTTAAAGGGTGTGAGATGACTGGTACCTCATTGTGCTTTGATTTGCATTTCTTTAATGATTAGTGATATTGGCATCTTTTCATATGCTTGTTGGTTCTTTGTATATCTTCTTTGGAGAAATGTTTATTCAAATCTTTTGCCCATTTTTAATTGCGTTATTTGTTTTTTGTTGTTGTCATCTTTGCGTTACAGTCAACTGATTTTTGACGAGGGTACCAAAACAATTCAACGAGGAAAGAATAGTCAACAAATGGTGCTCGGACAAGTGGACATCTACAAACAAAAAGAAAAATGAACCAAAGCCCTAAATGTAAGGGTTAAAACTATAAAACTCTTAGAAGAAAACTGGTGGAAATCTTCACGACCTTGGATTAGGCAATAGTGTTTCAGATAGGACATGTAAAACATAGGTAACCAAACAAAAAAATAAATTAGACTTTATCAGAATTAAAAGTTTTGTTCACCAAAAGACACTATCAAGAAAGTGAAATAAGAATCCATAAAATGGGTAAAAACATTGGAAATCATTTATCTGATAAGGGTCTAGCAGCCAGAATGTGTATATTTAAAACTTAATTATAACTTACAACTAACTCAGTAATAAAAGTACAGAAACCCAACTTCAAATGGGCAACCATGTCTCCCGGAAATGTCCAACAAGCATATGAAAAGATGCTCAGTATCACTAATTATTGAGAAATGCAAATCAACACCATAATGAGATACCATTCTATAACCATTAGGATGTTTATAACTAAAAAGATAGACAATCGGGGTGCCCGACTGGCTCAGTTGGAAGAGCATGCAATTCTTGATCTTGGGTTCATAAATTTGAACCTCACGTGGAGTGTAGAGATTACTTAATAAGTAAAAAATTTTTAAGAAGTTAAAAAAAAAGGATGGACAATAGTAAGTTGTATATCCATACAATGAAATGTAAGTTAGACATAAAAAGAAATGAAGTACTGATACATGCTACAACACGGATGAACCTTAAAACGTACGAAGTAAAAGCCATCAAACACAAAGGGCCACATGTTCTATAATTCAACTTATTTGAAATATCCTCAATGGGCAAACCCAGATAGACATAAAACAGATCAGTGGTTACCAGGGGGTTAGGTAGAGAAGGCAATGGGGAATGACTATTAATAAGCACAGGGTTTCTTCTGGGGGTAAAATGTTCTGGAATTAGTGGTGATGGTGGCACAACACTGTAAATACATTAAAACCCACTGAATTGTGTATTTTAAAAGGGAGAATTTCGTGTACACTAATTATCTAAAAAATAAAAACCCCAAAGCTAAACTTAGATTTTAAAGATAACAAAAATGCTAATATTCTGTACATTATGATCCTATGATGTCTGACCTTTTAGAGAGAATAGGGATCAATAGAAAAAACAGAAATTTTGGAGTAAGGCAAAGATCAACTCAAATTTCAGCTTAATTGCACACTAGCCACAAGATCCTAAAAAAGCCGTTTAGGTTTCCTGAACCTCTGTTTAATCACCTATAACACAAATAACAATACTTATCCTCACAGGTTGATGTTAGTATTAAAGTGCCTAGAACATAAGAGGCCTTCAAATGTTAGTTCCCAACCTTAGCTCTCTCCTATCAGTGAATGGGGTCATTCTTAATCATTACTGTAGAGTTAAAAATACTATTAGATTACCTGCGAATAAAGAATGAGAGTTCTTTTTAAAAATCAGGTCTAAAAAAAAAATCAGATCTGTATTTCTAGGAAGAACTCTTGTCTCACCAACCTTTTATAGATAGGGAGATAACTGGAAGGGAAAGAATTTAAGCACAATGATTGAAAAAATATATATTAAGCAACTACGTGTACTAGTAAGCATTACGCTAGATCTTTCAAAGTTACACTTTGAAAAAGGGGGTACTGGGGGTAAAGGAGCATAATAAGTGTTATGATAGGGGAAGTAATGTGCTACAGGCATAATGAGGAGGGGGTGCCACAATCCCAACAAAAGAAGATTTTGGCCTCATTTAAATCAGAAATCTCAGAAAAACAGAAACCAATACATTTAATTGTCTTTTCAATTGTAACATTGTTTTCAGGTTTAGTTATAACAGGAAAAGCAGAAAAGGAAAGGGGTTTTTACTCATGATAGAGCTGGAATTTTGTGGGGCCAATAAGAATGTAAGAAACCACCAAGGGAAAGACAAATATGGGTGTGTATGTCAGAGTCCATTTGCACAGACCTCCTTTCCTAAATGGATCCTTCTTCCTGAAGTTGTTCTGAATTCAGCCTCTGTAGGGTGCTTCTATAATCTAACAAAAGGGACCATTCCCTCATGATCCTGTTTATCGAAATCCTCAGTTTACCATGTGGGGTTCATGTAAATTTTATAAAAGAACCGACACAGAAGGACCCAAACCCAAGGCAAATAGTCACTGTAAAAAAGGGAAAGTCACTGTTTATGTATCTGTGGAGAAAAGGGATTTGGGGACAGAGGAGAAACAAGAAGCACGAAGAAACAGAAGAGCTCTTATGTAAACTTCAATCGCTGCAAATAGGTACCTGCAATTATTCTTATTAACATATATTTTCAGAGAAGCTAAATAGAACCATGTTAGATGAGAAATGAAGTGACTTTTATCAGTGGTATGCCAAATGGCTTAAGAGAAGAATATTTTTATACAAGAAAAGGAGTAACTGGGCAACATGGGAAAAGAATCACATCTACCAAAACTTGTAGTTGGTTTCATAGCTTGTACTTTGTCCTAACAAGTAATAATAAGCCATAGTCCATTATTTTACTGACAAGACATTGTGTGCCAAATGAATTTTTGTAAATAAAAAAAGTTAATTTATTTCAATGAAAGGAATCCTATAATTAAAGAACTCCCACAGGCAATCCCTTTGCTAAGGGAGGCAGTACAGAATATAGTTATAGAGCACTGTCTGGGGCCAGACAGGAGGAATCCTAGCCATGTTATAGAAACTTTCTGAAGTCTCAGTTTCCCCACCTATAAATGGAGATAATAACAGCAAGGCTGGTATGAAGATTAAATGAGAAAATACATGTAAAATGCTTAGTATGGTATCTGACACATGGTAGGTGCTCAACATATATTAGCTTATAAAGATAAAAATGACAACTGCTGTCTTTTTTAAACACCTCAACTCGGTTCTAATTTCTTACATAAAACTGTGTTGCATCTGTGTTCTGGCTATTAATCAGATTTATCTGATAAGGCAGGTCTAAGGACTAACCACATCAAAATATCTTTAAAGAGATTTCTTTTCCTCTTTATGTTGTCCTGTCTGCTGTATAAAAAATGGCAAGTTTGCTACTCATTAAAATCATAGCTGAGTGATATTCCTACAGTGTCTAAGAAGGGGCAAAATATTATTTAGGGCTGCAAATATCGTACAAGAAATAGATGTGAGGTAAAACAGTAGGAAGCATACTTTCTTTTTCTTTTTCTTTATTTATTTTGAGAGAGAGGGAGGGAGAGAAGAAAGCAGTGGGTTGGTAGTAATAAACAAGACAAACATGGTCCTTGTTGTCACAGAGCTTACCAAGTCAGCCTTACCAAGTTCATCTAGGTATTTTTTATGTATACTGATATACATCTGATAGGAAACAAGGAACCAATGGTGGTTTTTTAAAACTTTACTTTTTCCATTATGGCCCTTTCTACCCAATCCCACTCCTGATTCACCATGTTGCTCTGTGTATTTTATGGGTATAAATAGGCACAATTATTCATTTCCCTACTGATAGACATGTAAGTTGCTTCTAATTTTAGACTATTATGAATAAGGCTGCTACTATTTTGTGTAACAGGAACATTTATAACATATGAGCATACATTTTTACTCCAGAAGTTGGAATTACTAGACCACAGGGTCGATGTTCATTGGAGTTTGATTCATTGAGTGGATAGGTCTAGTAAGTTTTCTTTTTAAAAATATATTTTTTTTAAGTTTGTTTATTTTTTAGAGCGAGAGACAGAGAGAGGCACAGAACCTGAAGCAGGCTCCAGGCTCCAAGCTGTCAACACAGAAACTGACACGAGGCTCGAACACACTAACTGAAAAGAACATGACCTGAGCTGAAGTTAGACACTTAACTGACTGAACCATCCAGGTGCCCCAGTACCTATTTTCATGTTTATTCATGTATCTTCTTCCATAAAGTGTACGTTTGAGACTTTTGCCCATTTTTAAAATTGGGTAATTGGTCATAACATTGTTCATTTGTAGAGACTTTAACAATATATTCTGGACATAATTCCTTGGTCAGATATATGTGTAATAAATATATTTCTTCAGTCTGTGGCTAGTTTATTCACTTTCTTAGTAATGTTTTTTGATGAAGGAAAGTTATTCATTATGATGAAGTCATAAGTGTTTTATTATAAGTGTTTTCTGTAACTCATCCAAGAGATTTTTGCCTATCCCAAGTTGTGAAGATACTCTCCTATGTTTCAAGGAAAGATGGTGGACTGAGAAAATGGCACAGTGATTTGTTTAAGGCAAATGAGGGGCTTCTAGGGTGGCTCAGTCGGTTGAGCGTCCGACTTCAGCTCAGTATACATAAAAAATACTTGTCTTGTTTATTACTACCAACCCATGATCTCACAGATCATGAGTTCGAGCCCTGTGTCAGGCTCTGTGCGTTCTGACAGCTCAGAGCCTGGAGCCTGCTTCGGATTCTGTGTCTCCCTTTCTCTCTGCCCCTCCTCAGCTCACGCTCTGTCTCTCTTTCTCTCAAAAATAAATAAACATTAAAAAAAAAAATTTAAAGCAAATGAGAATGCCCTGCACATGAAAAGAAGCTACAGTGTCAAGGCTGATAAGCTAGGAGGCTGTTACATAACTCAGACATGAAGTGGTGAGGTTTTAGGTTTAGTTGATAAGCAATGAAAATGAAGAGAAAAGGGTGAATAAGGGCCAGATTTAGAAGGGAAAAAAATGGAACTCAGTGATTAACTGAATATGGTATATGAAAGAAGATATGTTAAAATGATTTAAAGAATGAAGAACTTAAGCTGAAAAGATTCAAAGGGTGCCAGTACCACTAACAAAGAGGAAAGTTTAGAAGTAGATTCCACTGTGGATGCTTTATAGGAAAAAATAAGGAGTTTAGTTTTATACATCTTAAGCTCAATAATGATAATGGAATAGCCAAGTGGGGATTTTTTGTTGACAGTTAGGAATAATGAAACTTGAAAAGGACTAAGAGAAGAAACTAAGGAGGCCAATTTGCAAATTATTAGCAGAGCGGCACTCCTCAGCCTAACCTCCATGTACCACGGCATCAGGATCACCTACAAACTTTTTGGACGTGACAGTTCTCAGACCCCATCCCAGACTTACTGGATCAGAAATCTGGTAGTGAGGCCAACAATCTATGTTTTAATAAACGCTGCAGATGACTCTGCCACACACTAAAGTTTGAGAACCATCAGCATATAGGTTAGAGTTAAAGGTAGAGTACAGAGAGAAGTGAAAAAGGTTAAGAGTCATTCAATCACTAATCCCTAAGGAAGAGCCATGGCAGGCACAGAGAAAAATCAGTAAAGAGATTAGAAGTGAAAAGCTAATATACCTGCCACCCAAAAGCCAAGCAGAAGAGAAAGTCATGAAGTTTCTAAAGACAGTTTATTCTGGTAGGGACACAGACAGAAAGATAGAAACAGGTACACAGAATAGAGCATATTTTCATCTATTATTGATCTTCTCCCCCCAATACCATGAGGGTCATATCGCATTGAAGAAAAATATTATTCAGGATATATTTTCCACACTAGTTTTCCCTTAAAGAAGAGAAATCTGCAAACGAAGTAATACAAAAAATACTACTATAAAACCACATTTCTTTTAAAAGGAAAGGAAAAACTGACAGGCATCTGACATATGTAATTTCATTTAATATTTACATAACTCAAGGAAGAGGAGAATAGGCTGTAGTGTGAAAGGAATATGGGGTCAAAATAAGTTATTCTAAAGACTGAGACATAACAGCAAGCTTATATGCTGACAGGAAACATCCACCAGGGGAGGGGGAGGGGAACTGATGATGCAGGAGAGAGAGGAGAAATGAAGGTGAATGGGGATACATAATCACATGCACAACTGAAAGATTGTCTTTGGCTAAGTACATAGACCAGGATCGGCAAATTATGGTATGTTTTGTATCACCTGCAAGCTAAGAATAGTTTTTACATTTTTTAAAAAATTACTTTGTTTTTAAGTAATTTCTATACCCAACACGGGGCTCGAACTCACAACCTCAATCGGGATCAAGAGGCACACGTTCTACTGGGTCAGCCAGGTGGCCAGTTTTTACATTTTAAAATGATTTCTTAACAACAACAAAAAAAGAGAAGAAAATTTTGTGACAGTAAAATTATATGAAATTCAAATTTCAGTGTCCATAAGGAATATCGACACTGCCATGCCCATTTATTTACATACTGTCCAAGACTGCCTTCGCAGTCTAACAGCAAAGCTGAGTAGCTGCAACAAAGATTGTGTGGTCCTTAAAGTTGGAAATACTTACCATGTAACCCATAACAGAGAACATGTGCTGACCCCTGGCATAGTCTATTTACCTGTACTCTAAACCTTAGATGTATCTAACTAGCATAGACAGACTTCAAATGATCTACATATTTCTAGTAATGAGGACTAAAAGTCAGTGTTGAAACATAAGGGATACATTCAACCCATTTCATCTGGCCAGCTATTCAGTCAACAGTATTTACTGAGTCCAGGTTCAAGCACTGAAGATACAAAATGCAGAAAATACGGGCAAAGTCCTTATTCTCCTGGAATTTAAATTTTCACAAGACAGACAAATAAACAAGATTGTATAGCTTGTGATAAGCGCTCTGAAGTGAATACACGTGATGCTGTGAACAAAAGGGAGTCTAGGAGATGTCTCTAGACAGGGTAGTCAGGGAAGGTGTTTCTGAGAAGGCCACTGGGGCCAACCATGGTCAGGAGAAGGGGTGTGGTTAATAAGGGGAGCAGACAATTAAGTGTTCTTAGATTTCTGCAGACACAGAAAAACACGTGAGGATGGAGAAGTTCATACACTGTGAGCGGCACATGCAAGGAACACTTTCCCTGATGAATTTTCCAATGGTATTTTTACTACAAAGTACACACAGTGTAATTATATAATGGGTTCAAATGGTTTGGGAACAAAATACAAATTAAACACTCACACACACACACACACACACACACACACACACACACACACCACTGTATAATTACTTAATTACCCGAGAGATAGGAATGGCTCCAGAAAACCATTTCCGCTTATCAGGTATATACAGTAACAGTTGTTGTTGTTTTTTTATTTTTTTGTTTTGTTTTTAATGAGGAAGAAACATTCCATACAATGGAAGTTTTATAGGATACTGGCAAATGCAAAAATGCTAAAGAAAGTATATATAGTAGGCATTTCTGAATTGCTTAAAATAAAATTCAGCTTTCCCTACTTTTTAGTCTATGAATACATCACAACAAATAAATATCAAAAGTGAGCATAAAAGGATAAACAATACCAGAAGCCATAAAATGTTCTTCCATTCTATTTCATACATAGCTAATGCAGCATAACCTATCAGCTGAAGCTTGACAAATGATAAGCTATGAACTTTGGGGACAGAGTTAGTGTCATTTGGTTCTTAATTCTAAATTTCTTATTTAGCATATATTAAAATAACTATTTAAGACAAAACCTGTCCCTTCTGTGGATCAGCTATGCAGTTTGTTCCATGTTAAAATAACTAATTCTTTCATTATCTTGTTTTTCAGGCACAAATAAGTTTCTATTTAAAATTTAAGCAGACTTATAAAGTACAAAATAAAACATTCAGTAATCTTTCAGATATTTATAAAATTATACAATTCCAGTTTACTTCTCCTTATGAAAAATAGAGAAAACATGATTTGCAACCATTTAAAAAGCCAGACACAGGTCTATCGAAATGTACGGTACATTCAATGTAATGATTCATAGTGTCTCTAATAGAAAGATTCAGCAGTTCTCAATCGAGACCTTTATTCCTTCTCTGAATAAATGATGCCTGAAATTTTTATTCTTGTTCTAATGGAATTTCAATGGCCTTCACTGCAAATCTACTGGAAATTTTTGCATATTAAGTGGAAAAAATTAAATGATGTTAACCACATTTTAATGTGATTAAGGCTGACAGGGTCATTATTTCTGCTAATCACTCAGTTTAAAAAGCTCAAACAAAACTTTATAACAGACAAGGTTTTTAATTTTCTGTATATCTTGCTGAAATTAAAAAAAAAAAAAAAACTGTAGAAGAAAAAGAAGGAAAAAAACCATACTATAGTCCTTGACAAAAACCAAGGAGTAGTTCCTACAATTTGCAGATGGGTTTCATTATACTTAATCTGGTGATGTAAAAACAAAAATGCAAAACAATCTTACACCGCACATGCTCCTCTGGTTTCTTTCTTTTTAAACACAAAGAGGGTAAGAAAATGTGCTTTGTAGAATTTTGAGTTCTGTGTTTCCTATTTGCTGCTAAATGGAAACAAATACAGTTTTTTCTTTAGATCTTATAGCAAACTAAAAACAGAATTAATGCAGAATACTGCCTCAAACAATTCTTCAATGTTCTATTTTTTTAGATTAATCTATGCCATGCTACTACTAATATTTCAAATATATCAGTGTAAACTAAAAATCTTCACTGAGATCAATCTCCAAAAAGAGTGGCACTAATTGCTATTAGAAGAATAACAAGAATTCTAATGACCAGAAATGCTTAGAGACAATTCGTCTTTTCTGTTTTCTGATAGGATATTTACTTTGTTCACTGGTCATTCTATACCAGAAACTTAGAATTAATTCCTTAAGATCATAGGTAGAGTTGGCGTAAGTTTGGTGCTCTACTTCCAAAAACTTATTCTTAGAAGTTCAATATTACAATATTCTTGAGCAAAAATGAGCAGGAACTTAGCCAAAAACGCTTCACCAGTGTCTTCTCTAATTTTCTGAGCATTTCAATATTCTCCATAAAGAATAGCAGTTAAGCTAGGTACATAACCCATACAATTATGTAAGAATGAATCAAATACCTCACTACTTTTTTTGTTGGCTGTGAACTGCTTAACTAATACTGGTTGTTGAAAATCGTCTTTATCTTTCAGCTACTAAAATGGCAATTTCTAAAAATGATTTGAGGACTGTAATTCATTTTGACATATAACGTAATATAACTATTCCTAATCCAGTAGTCGTAGTTTTTACAAAAACAAAATTAATTAGCTTTTAGAAAAATATGACAAGCAAATTATTTTTTAGGAGAAACACACACCTGAAGTTCAGGCAGTCTAATTCATACTGATTCACCCCAATCTAGTAAACTTAAACCAAATTCAATGACTACAAACAAAACATTTCATACATAAAAAAGATTAAGTACCCATTTTTTTTGCATTGTAGTTTTCTAAAGCTGTATGAAACTATGATCACTGCAAATAATAGTCAAACTAACAATTATAAAACTTAAGCTACAGGTGCAGTACTTTTATCCAAAACCCCCCAATCATTCTTTGTAATTCTCTAAATTACTCAACTGCACGTGAATAGATAAATGAGTTTACTTCACTGATCAAAATCTGAGTAGCTAACAAAAGCAAAGCACCTGGCCAATAAACAAGTCCTTTGAAATACAACTTAGTACTAAAGTTTGAAAAACTGCTGTTCTGTTTTCATAGTGAAAATCATAACCAAACTACTTTCCAGCAAGAAGCTCAGCCTTTTGTGAAGAGAAAGAGATTAGGGTCTGTAGTAGATTACATAAATATCAAGATGTTCAATATTAATGCTACATTGTAGACATAATCTTTGATAGCTACACAAAGAATTAATATTGCTGAACTTAAAAAAAAAATTTAGTGTGATGCTATGCACTGGGGCATCAACTAATAATCCTCCAGAATTTCCGTGCTCATCTAAAAAGAGTCCCTGCTGAATGTTCTAATGCATCTTATTGTGAATCTTCAGCAAATAAAACTTCATGTATGAGCTCATGATGTGCTTTGCTGCCGGAAAGTCACAGACTCTGTGGGAAGCTCTTTATCTTCCCAGCAGTCCGTTCTCTGAGAACATCAGTGCAGCTACTGTAGTTACCTGTAGATTACTTGTATTTTCTCACATCTGTGTCCAGCAATCTAAACCATGATGATAAAGGGTCATTAGGTTTTGAGTGAGGAAGGGGATGGACTAGACAATTTGCTCTGATAAGCTCCTTGTTGGGAGCTCTAGTTTAGAATGTGAAATGTCGGATATGTAGTTTTACACTAGAAGGAAAAAAGAATTTCACTTTTCTGCACTAACAATTAAAAATGATGTGATTTAATGTCTCACTATACTCTATTGATTCACGTTTTATTTGGGGGATTTATAATTAAAATTATTTAAGAGAAATAATTTTCTGCTTGTAAAATGGACGTCTACGCTCTATTAGCCACAAAGAATTCAGGTACAATTACTAAGATAACTGCTGTTTGGAGCACAGCAAAGCAATTTCCCACAGTGGGACTTACAGTTCAATTTACCAGTTGGGCAAATATTTTGTGCTCTGTAGTGGCCTAGAGAGTTAAAAGCTATAGGTAACATTTGAGCAGTGTTATACCTGGAGAAAAGTTTCTTCAATCCAAATGGATGGTTTAGATTTCAAACTAAAGAGAATATCCTAAAACATTTCCCCAAATTAATATTATATAATTTTAAAACTAACACAAACTACATTTGTCACAGAAACTGACTGACCTCCTGTCCTCCCTGAAACACGGCTCCTAATTTAGAAATCAACACTGTATTTTATTTTCGTTATTTGTGTTGGATCATAAATCGTTCTGATACTTAATCACAATTTCCTAGTAATCAGCTGATAGAATATCGTTATATTCTTGATTAGATTATAGAATGAGAATACTAATTACTTAACTTTAAATGGCTTAGAATAATTGTGTCAGGTTACAGAAATATGAAAAAGAAAAAGTGTGGGGTTGGTTTTTTTTTTTTTTTTTTTGGTATCCTTCAGTTACTGTGTAGCACACCACATAGTTAGGACGACAGAAGTATTTTAGTTTAGGAAAAGAAACAGAGACATTAAAAATGCTTGCTAAATTTGCATTCATAATTTACCTCTTATTTAGGTATGCTTATCTTAGTACAATGTTGTGTCTTCTACCCACATTCCTCCGGAAGGAAATGTTAAGAGGTAACAGTGACTAGAACAAATAAAACACTGAACTGCCTGGAAGAAATGTTAAAATTATAGAAGTATGTCAACAAAATCACCCAATATTTTAAAATGAAACATCAAGTAGTGCTTTGTTTTTTCTGGAAACAGTCTTAAAATGGTATTCATTTGGACCATTTGAAGGCTTTCCAATGCTGGTGAAGAAAAATAAAAAATACTTATTGTGAAAATTGTTTGGTAGCACTAAACACAAGCAAGCAATATTTTCCAATAGGTTAAAGAAAAATTAAGCATTTAAAAACTCCTGTTCTTCCTTTCAAATACATGAATTGTCTAAAATCCATTTATGAAAGACCATAAGATGGGAGGTATGTCACTATTACCAATGTAGAGACATTTTTAAAAATAAAAATTACTGTAAAATATAACATTTGGGTAAGTAACATTAATATCTTAAGGCAATATGAGAACGCAAATCTGAAATAATTATTCATACACCAAGCCATTGTAAACCTAAATCATTTCTGAAGACCTGAATGTGTCAAGAACTTTGACAATTATGACTGGAGCCAGGAAACTGTAGCAGTGCAGAATTTCTTATGAATTTCTCCAGTTACTTTTTATAAATGCTGTCTTGGATGACAGCTTAATGTGTACCACATGCAATATTTATTCTTCTTCAGTGTCAGACTGTCTAGCCATCCAAGGGAATACAAAGAATGTCACTTATTAGGATAAAAGCACAAGGAAGGTAATCAAGGACATATGTAACATCAGCCAATCATGCCCTATTTCAACATCCTATTCCATTCATAACAGTTCAACAATTATTTGCTTACTGATAACTTGCTTTCAGGCTGTTTGTGTTCACCATAATGGTGGTTTGCATTTATTTTGCTCTTTAGAATTGGACACTTGCTGTGCTATACATGTTTGTCAAAACTTTATATCTTCTGTCAGAAATGGCTTAGCATATCAAATAATTTCTATTTGTCAGGAACTACTAATACAACAATCAGTAGCCCTTGATGTCAATAGGGCATTCACATAACTATAAAACAACAAATGTATAAGTATTAAATGTTCCACAGAAAAACATTCTGTAAGTGATACATAGTAAGAAAGTCATTATTATTGGCTAAGCCACACTCACATACCTACCTCTGCTTATGGCATTAAGGATGCTTAATAGGCACTGCTTTTTCTTTTGTTTCAGTTTTCCAAGATTATGAAACTCAATCTAATCTGATGGTCTTTAAACTAAACATCCAAAATGTCTAATACCAAGTCACATTAAAAAACACACTTGGCCACCCATACAAACTTCACTTAATAACAGATATAAAATAATGTCCCATCATACATCATAATCATGAAATGCATAATTACAGAAACATAATTACTTAATTATACTTAATCAGAAAACTAACCAGATAGGACTTCAACCATGTATTCTAGTTTCATTTGAAAGATTTTAAAAGGATTAATTTCCAGAAACCTAGACAACCAAGATGTTTACCTCTGAACACAGGAAAGGAAACAAATGGTCAATATTCTCCATATTCTCTCTCTCGGTCTCTTTTTCTTTTCTGTCTCTATCTCAGATTTGGCCTGTAATAAAATTCTACTGATGTTAGAAACATTCCACACAAACTAATCCATTTTAACTAATCCACACTAAGCCACTTTCGTGGGGTTTTTTTGATTCTTACTTGGATATTGTATAGATTAGTTTCGGTGGAATGTTTCTACATACTAGAACTTCACTTCAGGCCAAATCTCCCCACCCCACTCTACATATGCCTTGTAATGCAAATCGCATATGTCTTCCTTATGAGAGACAAAGAAATAGTGGTATCTTTGGAGTCCTCCAGCACAACAGATAACGTCTAAGGAGTGACTGGGCAGGCCACTGACTTCTAACACCTTGATGCCAAGACACCTGACTTCGAGGAATCAATGACTTATGAAGGGCACCTGGACCCTCTTCTTGTTCTGACCAGTTCCTGGATCCCTAAGAAGACACGTGCACCAGACCACAATTGCCAATAAAAACCCCACACCCCATGCAAAGATGAGACTCATTCTCTTTTCCTTTCTCAATCTCCTGGACACTCTGTATCTCTCTCTCTCTCTATATATATATATCTTCAAGAAACTCTGCTTTCACTTCCAAAAAAAAAAAAAAAAAAAAAAAAAGAAAACATTTTTGTGGATTTTTTTAAATCTACATCTATGAACTATGTTGTAAACCATCAATTTTGTTAGTTATTTAATAAGTGTTACAATGTACCTACTGATAGTACTAGGGAAAAATCCATTTGGATAAAGTTGGAAAGGTATGGGGATAAGTCTTGATTAACAACAACAACAAAAAAAACCACAGCAGGATTTTCTAAGTGTTGCTGTTTCATTTAAAAGTTTTGAGAATTGGGGCACCTGGGTGGCTCAGTTAAGTGTCCAACTCTTGATTTTGGCTCAGGTCACGATCTCACAGTTGTGAGAATGAGCCCCATGTCAAGCCTGCTTGGGATCCTCTCCCTCTCTCTCTGTCCCTCCCTCCCTCGAAGAAAGAAAGAGAGAGTGAGTGAGGGGGAGGGAGAGGGAAGGGAGGGAGGGAGGAAGGAAGGAAGGAAGGAAAAAAAGGAGGCACCTGAGTGGCTCAGTCAGTTAAGCTTCCAACTCCTGGTTTTGGCTCAGGTCAGGATCTCACAGTTTGTGGGTTTGAGCCCTGCATCAGGCTCCACAGTGATAGTGCAGAGGCTGCTGGGATTCTCTCTCTCCCCCTTGCTCTGTCCCTCCCTTGCTTGCTTTCTCTCTCAAAATAAATAAATTTTAAAAAAAGAAAGAAAAGAAATAAATGTCTTGAGCATTCATAAAATAGTAAAATCTCACCAAACATGAGGTTTGGTTACATGCCTAAACAAATTTTTAACTGGATACTGAAGCATTGTTTTTTGTTTTGTTTTGGTGGGGAGAAAGAGAGAGTAAATAAAAATACAGTGAAAGGAAGGGAAAATGTACGTGACCATACCCTTATAAATTTCAGAAGCTAGAACACTACAATATTAAAAAACCAAAAATATGTATATGTAGGAGAAATAAAAGAAAATGGAAAATTGCTTTTTTAAAAAAAATTCAGGTATAATTAACATACAGTGTTATATTAGTTTTGGGTGTTATAATGTTTCAACAATTCTATACATTTCTCAGTGCTCATCAAGGTAAGTGTACTCTTATTCTCCTTTACCTATTTCACCCATCTCACCACCCACATCCCCCCAGGCAACCACCAGTGTCTCTGTATTTAAGAGTCTTTTTTGTCTCTTTTTTGCTTTGTTTGTTCATTTGTTTCTTAAAATTCCACATGAGCGAAATGACATTTGTCTTTCTCTGACTTATTTCACTTAGCACTATACCCTCTAGATCTATCATGTTGTTGCAAATAGCAAGATTTCATTCTTTTTATGGCCATGTAATATTCCATTATGTGGAACATTCCAAGATGTGTGTATATATGCACATCTTCATCCATTCCTCTAGGGATGAATACTTGGATTGCTTCCAGGTCGTGGCTGTTGCAAATAAACATAGGGGTGTATATGTCTTTTCAAGTTAGTGTTTTCATTTTCCCTGGGTAAATACCCAGGTAAAATACCCAGCCCTACAGTGGCTCTACCAATTTACATTCCCACCAACAATGCATGAGGTTCCTTTTTCTCTACATCCTTGTCAATATTTGTTTCTTGTCTTCTTGATTTTAGCCAATTTGATACGCATGAGGTGATATCTCATTGTCGTTTTGATTTGCATTTCCCTGACTAATGATGTTGAGCGTCTTTCCATGTATCTATTGGCCATGTGTATGTCTTCTTTAGAAAAATGTCTATTCAGGTCCTCTGCCCATTTTTTAATTGGATTTTTTTTGTATTGAGCTGTATAAATTCTTTATATATTTTGAATATTAACCCCTTATCAGATATATCATTTGCAAATATATCCTCCCATTCATAGGTTGTCCCTTTGTTTTGTTGATGGTTTCCTTAGCTGTGCAAAAAGCCTTTTATTTTGGTGTAGACCCAATAGCTTATTTTTCCTCTTGTTTCCTTTGCCTGAGGAGACAGCTAGAAAAATGTTTCTACAGCCCATGTTAAAGAAATTACTGTCTGTTTTCTTCTAGGAGTTTTATGGTGTAAGAAAGTGGTCTAGTTTCATTCCTTTGCATGTAGCTATTTTCCCAGAACCATTTCTTGAAGAGACTATCTTTTACACATTGTATATTCTTGCCTCCTTTGTTATAGATTAATTGACCATATAATTTACTTATTTATTTTTATTTCCTTTATTTCCAATCTTCTAGCTGGTATGGGTTTCTGTGCAATTTTCACTAGAATACAACTAACCAAAAAAACAAAAACAAAAAAAACACAAACCTATATTTTTTGTTCCATGAAAAGTATGCTATAAATGCAATAAAATGTTCCATACGTTTTCTCATGAGCTCGAGATAAAAGATGTCTTTAAAATGTTTAACAAGGTTTCTCACTTTATACTTCTCAAAGTAAATAGGTAAATATTTGCATTCCAAGGTTGTTATGAGGACTAATTCAAATAAGAGAACCTATTATGTTAGTGCCCCGAAGTCTAGCATATAACACATGCTCAACAAATGGTAGTTACTATTTTGTCCAAGACTTGGTTGTATGTATACATACGTACACATATAATGTTCTTTCCATTACACTGCTATATACAAATACAGAATTTAAATAGAGTATTATACAAATTATCTATTTGTACTTCATCTAGTAAGAGATACACACATGTACAATTCCCTACTCCAAGGTCTCAAAATTCCTTACTCCTTGAAAATGCAAGGAAATACATCACTATATGGCTAAAAACACACAAACAAAACAACCAAGTGGTAGAAGAAAGTACTTGTCTTAAAAAATGATTGATAATATGTTATTTTCTATGTAAAAATATATTAACCACTTTACTCTCCCTATAAATGGCTATTAAATTGCTACATGTTTGGAATATGGTTTTCAATGATAAGTTCAAGAAAATAAACATACAGTTTAGGTAACAATTTTTACATTACCTTCAGTCGGCATTCTCTAATCAGGTTATAGTGAGTGAATCTTTAGTCTCAAATTTCAGTGTGTTAACTGTTTAAGACCAACAAAACCTTATCTAAATGAAATTTACAGTGATAGGAAATGTAGCATTTATGACCTATTGCTCAGGCCTGGTCTACCTTTCCCACCACCAATGGCCCAAAGCTGAGATACCATGGCATAGTATAGTAAAGATCATGAGCTCTGGAGATAAACTGCTTAGGTTTGAATCTTGGCATCACTGACTGGCTATGCAACCTTGGCCAAGTTCCTCAATCTCTCTATACTTGTTTTGCCTTCCTTAAAATAACAATGGTACCTATTTCATAAGGTTTTGGGAAGTCTTAAATGTAACTGGCATATAGTTAGGGATTCAGTAAGTACTGGCCTGATGACGACTACAATTAATACAACATTTTAGGCATAGGAATTTGTCTTTATTCTAATTCATGATATTCTTTCACTTCCCTTTTCATTTACACATCAACTCCAGACAAAAGAAAAATGGCACAAGTTAAAAGGCAACAATTTTAAATATAAATTATGTATGAAAACTACTGGTGACCTTCACATTTCAGACATCCAGATATGCTCTTTGGGAAAAATCTTTTGAAACATCATTTAAAACAAGAAAAAAGCAAAAAAATGATTACCAATAGACAGATATTTTTCTTTTAAATATCAAATGGACTAAACCCAAAGATGTTTTCCACAGATTATACAGTTCTTTTTAAAAGAATTTCTAAGGAAAATGTTGATATTCATCCAGGAATACTGACAACTACTCCTTGATCTTAATGACAAATACTACAAGTACTGAAAAGGTACCTTAATATCTTTATTAATGGAAACACTAATCTCATTTACCTCTCAGCTAACTTAACCCATTCCTTTTTTGTTTTGTTTTGTTTTTAATGCTTATTTATATCTGAAGGAGAGAGATGCAGGGCATGAGTGGGGAGGGGCAGAGAGAGAGGGGAGACACGGAATCCAAAGCAGGCTCTGTCAGCACAGAGCCTGACGTGAGGCTTGAACTCACAAATCACAAGATCATGACCTGGGTCATGAGTCAGACACCCAGCTGACTGAGTCACGCAGGCGCTCCTAACTTAACCCATTCCTAACCTAAAATGCGGATCTCTTAATCCTATGATGAAATGTTTCATTTTAGTGAAAATTCAATTCAAGGCCAAAATAGCACAGTGTTGTGTGGGCCAGGTTGGGATTTGTCTGTAGATCCAATGAACTAATGTAAATTAAAACACTGTAAAGTTTTGACCAATGTTAAGTTGCTATTTATTTTTTTTTTAAGATTTTATTTTTGAGGGGCGCCTGGGTGGCTCAGTCGGTTAGAGACTTCAGCTCAGGTCATGATATCACGGTCTGCGAGTTCGAGTCCTACATCCGAGAATCTGGAGCCTGCTTTGGATTCTGTGTCTCCCTTTCTCTGCCCCTTCCTGGCTTGCGTGCGCGCTCTCTCTCTCTCTCTCTCAATCTCAAAGATAAATAAAAATAAATTTAAAAAATTAAAAAAAAAAAAAAAGATTTTATTTTTGAGTAATCTCTACCCCCAAACATGGGGCTTGAATTTATGACCCTGAGATCAAGAGCTGCATGCTCTATGGGGCGCCTGGGTGGCGCAGTCGGTTAAGCGTCCGACTTCAGCCAGGTCACGATCTCGCGGTCTGTGAGTTCGAGCCCCGCGTCAGGCTCTGGGCTGATGGCTCGGAGCCTGGAGCCTGTTTCCGATTCTGTGTCTCGCTCTCTCTCTGCCCCTCCCCCGTTCATGCTCTGTCTCTCTCTGTCCCAAAAATAAAAAAAAAAAAAAAAAAAAAAAAAGAGCTGCATGCTCTACCAACTGAGCCAGCCAGGCACCCCAAGTTACTATTATTTTTAGTAAAGTTCAATCTGCTTCTTTGAGGTCATACATTGAGGGACTTTCAAAACAAGTGTTTTGTGAACAGTAGCGTGGATTAGCAAGTTACTAGATAAGCATGAAAAAGGAAAGATGAAATTCAAAGTAAATCTATATATTCACAAACATGACTTTAAATGCTGTTTAAAACCCTAAAATCTTTCTGGATTTTGAGAAATTAACTATCACAAACTAGAAAATAAATGATGTTCACTCTTAAAGCCCTGAATTCATTCTTACAACACATTTAGGATATGTTTAAAAAAATCTAATTGCAATGTATTTGAATAAGAATTTACAAAGTTCTTTTCAAGCAGTTGTTTTCAAATTTTACTTTTTCAGTGCTCTGTCATGCATGCCTTTGCTTTTGCTATTCCCTCTCCCCGGACTGAGTTTTCCTCAGATTCTCTCAGGGCACACTCCCTTACTTCAAAAAGGCCTTCCTTGACTACCCTAACTAAAGTGGCACCCTCTTACCCTGCTTTATTTTTATTCATTGTTTTAATCACCTCCTGACATTAAATATCTGTTAACTGGTTGTTTATCACCCCATTAGACTATAAGACTTAGGGGGGCAAAGTCTTTTTCTGCTTACCATCTAGAATGGTACATGACACACAGAAGGGCTCAATGATTATCTGCTTATAAAAGGAAAAAGAAAACATAGTAACCACCTCCTCAATGAGTTCACAGTCTTCATAAGAAACATAAATTTGAAATTTATATTAATGATCAGTTTTTATGAAATTAATTTCTCCCTTTTTAAAATGTATTTATTTTGAGAGAGACATAGAATACACATGAGCGAGGGAGGGGCAGAGAGAGGGGGAGAGAATCCCAAGCAGGTTCCGTGCTATCAGTGCAGAGCCCGGCACAGGACTCGATCCCATGAACCCTGAGATCATGACCTGGGCTGAAATCAAGAGTCAGATGCTTAACCAACTGAGCCATGTAGGTGCACCAATTAATTTCTCTTATGAAAGCATTTAAAAGACTGAATGGAGGGGCGCCTGGGTGGCTCAGTCAGTTGAGCATCTGACTTCAGCTCAGGTCACGATCTCGCAGTCCGTGAGTTTGAGCCCCGCGTCAGGCTCTGGGCTGATGGCTCAGAGCCTGGGGCCTGCTTCCGATTCTGTGTCTCCCTCTCTCTCTGTCCCTCCCCCGCTCATGCTCTGTCTCTCTCTGTCTCAAAAATAAATAAATGTTAAAAAAAAAATTAAAAAAATAAATAAATAAATAAAAGACTGAATGGATACCAATGTACAGCCCCGAACTTTATAGACAGGGGTGTACTCAAAGTTCCTAAGTTCCTTATTTTGGAACATATTTTTAAGGAGAATTTAAAAACTGGAGGTACAAATGGTCACAGATACCAAAACATGTCTCATCGACACTGCACTATTTCTACTATGTTATGAATTAAGTAGGCTTCTGAGAGTACTTCATAATCTAATGTTTTTGATGGAGAAATGTTTTCTAGGTCACATTAGAATAAGGAGACGCAACAGTCTGAGTAATGCAAGTAGCCTCAAATATAGATACGCCAATTCTACAAAGGGGTCTTATTTCTACTTTGTCCTCAATTCTAGCCAAAGTAATGGCTGCCCACGATGAGGAAAGATGGGAACATGGTGAGACCCAGAAAAGACTTATTTTCAAGGGGAAGAGATATGAAAGAGGGACAGAGTAGAAGACCAGGTCTTAACTCCAACCCAGCCAGAAAGCTGCTCATAAATTGGGTATTTGCAACCTCAGAAATGCTGTATATAGTTCCACAGTTAGAAAAATCCTACCATGACAAACCTATACATGAGGGCTGAGAAGGTTCTAGATACTTGAATAGGCATCTTTTCTTTGTGAACCTGTTAAATCTAATGCATCAAAATCACACAATTCTATCACTGGAAGGGAATCTTAGAGATGATCTTAATTCTTTAACTTTCACTGCCTCACCTCCAACACGCACACATACATATATTCAAAAATAGAGAAAATGAGATACAGGAGATCACAATGGAATTGTTCTGAAAGGCTTTTTAAATAATAAACACTGGGGCATGGGTGGCTCAGTTGGTTAAGCGTCTGACTCTTGGTTTCAGCTCATGTCATTATCTCGTGGTTTTGTGGGTTTGAGTCCCCACTGGGCTCTGCACTGGCAGCACAGAACCTGCTTGGGATTCTCTCTCTCCTCTCTTTCTCTCTGCTGACCCCCCCCCCCCACTGTCTCTGTCTCTCTCAAAAATAAGTTAATAAACTTAAAAAAAAGAATAAGCCCTTAAAAAAATGCTATTGTAACAATTCAACAATGATTTCATCTAATGGAAGCCAAGAAATAAAATCCTCTACTCTGCCAATGGTAAAGTCACAGGGCCCAATCTGAGGAGATGGGAGTGGAGTCATGGAAGATGGTGGTGATATCATGGGAGTTTTATCGCTATTGCACAACAGAGATGGTTCTCCACCGTTCATTTTGTTTTGGAGGACAACTGTCTCAAAGCAAGGAATTAACAGCTATAAACATACGTATGATACATTTTATTCCTTTATCCATATCATGAAAAGAAAAGCCAAGGGAATATATTCAGAAGATACATTTAGAAGACTACACAAGTCCTTTTTCTATGATTGTATTCTATTTGAGTTATGGTAATTAAATTTGGGAAATATTGTTTATACATATTTTATGTGAACATTCTGATGAATTATCTTCAATACATGAAAGACTAAGTAATTTGCTTGTGGTCAAAAGAGCAAGTTAGCAGCAAATAAGGACCACAACACTAATATTTTAAATTCTAAAGTAGCAGTATTCTTCCTTTTTTTTTAGTTTATTTTGAGAGAAAGAGCGCGTGTGAGCAATCGCACACGGGCAGAGAAACAGAGAATCCCAAGCAGACTCCGCACTCTTAGCACGGAGCTCGACTTGGGGTTTGATTCAGTGAACTGTGAGATCATGACCTCAGCCAAAACCAAGAGTCAGATGCTCAACTGACTGAGCCACCCAGGCGCCCCTGCAGTATTCTTAATATACCGAAATACCTCATAATACACACTACCTACTTTACAAATAGACTATATGCTCCAAGTTTCTTAGAATTTATCTTCTTTACAGACACAATGTTATTAATGGTACTCAGGACTTTGGTCTAGTCTATTTAACTCATAATGTAGTAGCTGAACTACAACACTAACTCCAAAGGTAGATCTTATGACTGGGGAATACAAGAGAGAGTACAGGAATGAAGGGCCGAGAACATTATATTTTTTTCCTATTCTACACAAGCAGGATATTAGACAAAACACTGAAACTGCCCAAAAGGGCACCCTCTCCTTTCCTTCTCTATTGACTTCTCCCAGGAAAAACTGATGCAGATCCTATATACAGCATTTAGGTTCCATTCCAAACCCTTCCCAAGGCCCTGTTCTTTATCTCCTACCCCCAACAGTCCTAAAATTTCTGGGCTTTAAACTTCTCCACCTTTACCAACTACTACTAGTCAAAATTCCCATTTTATGAGTGTAGCTCATCACAACTCACAGCTTTGGAAACAAAATTTGATTTAGAGGTCCTTAAGCGCCAGGGCACAAATTTTTTTTTAATAGTCCTTGAATTATTCACCAAAGTAAGTGGGGGTAGAGAGGCAGGGGAGTTGTTTTGTGTATATCAATCATTTGTAATTTGAAAAACACTGTATAAGTCAAACTTTGCCTTTCATTTCTGAGATTATGAATGTGTGTGTATGTAAGGGGAATATATATTTTAATTTCATATGAGAGAATCCTAGAGAATAATTGTTTGTTTTTATTTTGTATGGAAAACATTTTATTTGTTCCTTTTTTAAAAAAATTAATTATTTCTAATTCACGTACAGTGTTATGTTTCAGTTGTACAATAGAGTGATTCAACAATTCCATACATTACATAGTGCTCATTGTGAGAAGTACACTCTTTAGTCCCTGTCACCTAATTCACCCATCCCTCTACAGACCTCCTCTCGGGTAAGAGAACACTTTTTCTTAAAAGAGCTTTAGTCTCTCGTAGCTAGAAACAATTTTGTGAAATGTTTTCCTACTATATGCAGTGAAATTCTTTAACTACTTTAAAAAAAGATAAATGCCCTGACATATTTGACAAGTTACATCACTCATAAATCAGTAAGTCAACAGATGGTGCTAATGAAAATAAAAATTGACCCTCCCAAAAGTATGACTTTCTCAGATTCAGTGAATCATTTTGCAAATAGAAATTATTGTCTATAAACAGTGTTGGGCAAAAAATGCAAATGAGCCAGGACAAATTCTTAAAATGCACAGTATGGTGGGTCAACAGCATTATACTCCTATAAAAAGATGTACTTTCTTCTATAATCATCTTTGAGGTGTTATTTGGTTTTGTTATGATAAAGCGCTTTAGATCACTTGATAAGAATATGAAATTGCTGAAAGAGCAACCAAAATAGTTTTAATGAAAACCAGAAAGAAATTCACAAGTATTATTACATGTACCTGTATGTACAAATGCTAAAGATCATCCCAAGTAAAAAGATTATTGAATGGGCAAAGATCCTTTTCCCCCCACTTCTTCTAGAGTTCTACCTCTTGTAATTAAAAATTTGTTTTGCTTTTAGTATATTCTTAACTCTCAAAATTCTGCATCAAGAAGTTATGAAATAATTCCACAAAATCCATTCACCAGAAATTATTTGAAATCCCAATTTGTAGAACATATGATACTGTTTCAAAGCTTTATCACAATACAAATTAAAAAAGCAGATAGTTGAGAATCATCTAGTAGCAAAAACAAGACTAAAATGAAGAAGGGTTCTTTAAGACAATTTTTTAGATTCATTTATAACAAGTAAAATTAAGAATATTTTGTAGAGAAATTCACCAATTTGATCAATCCCGTATTAAAAAAATTTTTGCTTAGTTTAGACATCCAGAATACCCTTGACCTGCCCTATCACTCTTTCATCTCTGTCAAAGGAGCAAATTAAGCACTAGTCCTCATAAAGGAATCATCATTAAAAAAAGTATTTGATTTATGAAAACCATTACAAATTATCGCTCATAAAATTTAATTCAGCCCAAAACCCCCTCACATGTTAAAATAAACCTACTAGCATTACGTTGTGATTTCGAGTAGTTACCCAGAATAAGTAAAGTATCCTCATAGGCTTCACAGTGTTAGGTACTTCAAGATGAAGGAGACGTAACAACCCCCCAAAACTATATGAACCACAAGTGATAAAATATAGAAATTATAATCCCCCCAAAATGTTGCATGGATATGTCAGAGCTTTTCCTTTGCTAGACTAATGGATGATGAGAACATTTAAAAATTTTCCTTTGCCAGACTAGTGGATGATGAGAACAATTAAAAAACTCATACATGTGAGTCTTGCTTTATACAATAGGGTATGTTCCTGAAAACTTTACGTGAATTAAACCTAATTTCAAATCTACCTGAGAAGCTCTTAAACTCAAATGACTAATTTATTTCAGAATACTTATTCCCATTTTATCTATTTCAAGTAAATCAAATGTGTAACAATGTGATTTTTCCACAGTAGCATAAATTTCTAGCTTCAATAAATAATCTTCTTAGAAACTGATGACTTCTTAGAATAATTTTACAGAAATAGTTTTATATTTATAGATCTACGTACATATGTATCCATGTATACATAGATAGGTATACAGACATACAAAATTATATGTAAAAAATGAACATACTTCCTTTTGCATGCATAGTTGCTGATACAGTACCTGTAATTCTCACACAAAGTTCAAGAAAATAAGAAAATGTTGGATTTATTCTCCCCCTAATCAGGTACACAATGTATAGTATCGCCAAACTATTTTTAGTTGTTGTATACAAATTATGTGGAAAACAAACAAAAACAGAAAAGTGGGGATGAGGGGGCTGAGTCACAGAATAGTAAGAATTAATAAAACCTTTTTCTATTTAAAATTCATTTAGTGAAACTGACACACTGCCCTTTTTGACACAATCGCCTAAAAGACAGCATATATTTTGTCTACCTATCTCAAATCAATTTCAACACCCAGATTAATTGATTCATATAATATTAGTCAAAAGGTAATGTTTAGTGACCACAAGCCCACCAAGGCATATGTAAATATATGTGTTTATATGCACACATATGTACACCAGAAATTTGAATTTCTTAAATTTTTGCTATATTTTCCAGTTGAATATGAACACGTAGTATAGTAAGCAATAAAATGGAATGATCCTTTACCAATAGTTTTAAGAAAGACAGAGATAATAGAACACAAAAATAAAACACAATTGGAAGCTATGTAGGTATACAAGATACCTAAATTTAGTTTGCTCTACTGATTTCACAACTGGATGGCATATACTACTTACAGAGCAGCAAAGGTGCAAAGATTGAAATGTAAACCCCTAATTAAGGAATGGTTTGACAGTTCTGATGTCCTGTACCTGCCTGACACCATAACTCAGTAGGCAATCTCAAATGAAAATACTGCATAAAGTACAATCTTAGTTGTAAGTTACAAGTGATTGTGTTTAAAAAATGAAATCCTCAAGTGTTCAAAAATCACTGGCACCCACCAAAACAACAACTTCTACATAGTTTTACATTCAAAGAACAGCAATTTGTAATAATAAAAAAGGTTTCTGTGGATTCCCCTTACAACATCTTGATTACTGTTATCTGATCATAACACAACTGTAACTAACCCGGCTGCCAAGTCAGCTTCTCTTCAAGGAGCTAGGTCTTAATCATAAATCAACAAAATGACTAATTCAACATTGTTTAAACCAGTGAGTAGAGGCCTGGAGCCATTCCAATTTTTACATCTTTCAAAAGGTCAATATACCTACTCAAAAACACAATAGACTTATCTTTCAAAGTGCTTTCTTCTTTTCTAGGATTGAGAAACAATGTTACCATTTAAATTTAAAGTGAACTAAAACCTTCATTACGTCTGAAATGGTGACCCACTAAAATATAGTTTCAGTCTTCCTCTTATGGCCCAAATCACAAATCCTTCCTCCTCCTCTTTCCTGATCATTTAAAATAGTTTTCTAGATCTAAAGACCCATAAAAATATTTATTCCTGCACCAGTCTTCATTTGCCACAGTAACATTACACAATAACCGTAAGAAACAAAACTTTTTCTTTTGCTAAAGGAGCAACTGATGCAAATGGAGCTTAGATATAAACACTCCCCCAAAACGGGATGCTAACACAAATTAAAAGGATTTAGTGGTTAAAATGTATCTTAACTATTTACATCTGCTTGCAGTGTTAGAAATGATGAAAACCCAGCGTTCATATCCTTCATAATAAAAATTTATTCTGTACTTTAATACAAAGGCTATGTTGCATAAACAGAGGATTTAAAGCTGTAGCAGAGTGGCTGAATGAAAGGAAAATGGCAATCTTTCTGGCTCCAGTAGATGCCATTCCCTATCACACAATGTTTCCCACTCATAAATACATGACAAATACTTCCTCAATCATTTTTTACGAGCAGGGATGCACAGGGGGTAGTCAATGGCTAGCTTGAGGGAAAATAGGAACAGCAGGCGGCAGAAACTGTACAGAAAATGGCTATGTGGTAAATTCTCTTCTGGAACATCACTCAGTTACCCAGTCTTTGATCTTTCAGCTACAATTACACTAACTTCCACAAGATCTGATCCCCCGCTCCCCACCAAACATACACACAACCCCAAACCAGATCATTAGTTATATATAAAATCTAAAATTTGGTTTTATAAATAGGATCACCCATACCTCTACATTTTTATAAATTAAAATTTGCTATTTAGACAAGAGTTTGCTTTCAATTGACTATAACCATATCATCATCACAACTGGTCTCACAAAAAACATGGGGTGTCTGGCGACAGCTAAATCACAGACTGGCGTCTCCCAAGCAGTCTGTCTACCATTAGGGTCTGGGAAATGGTATTTACTATACAATTAGAGCCAGGGAGTTCTACCTGTAATCATCCAAATACAGGTGTGAGAAGCCCCTATGGGCAAGGAAACTGACTCATCCCTTTTCATGTAAACTTTGATGTCTGTATTGTTTCATGAAGCCTCAAGAAACCTTGCCATTCACACTACAATAAGATTTATTAACTGAGGTCAAGTAATAAATTTTAAAATTCCTTCCCAAAGGTAACAATTTTTAACACATTAATCATCAAATTTATAAGAATTTGGAACAAGACAGAACTGATTATTTTAAAGTTAATTATCTACTGGAGGGCAGTGACCAGGTAGAACTAAATTTTCATGTGAAGTTTATGCTTTCCAGAACACTACCAATAAAGAAGACAAATTCAGTTTCCTTTCTGGAACACAAAATGTCTTAAAGTAATATCAACAGGGCATTTTTAGTTGCAGTAATTTCACAGAATTTATTCTAATCATTTATTGGAGTTAACCATCTGACATTAATTATTGTTTTGGCTTCCAGTCTATGAATGTTTATTTTTCAGTTTAAAGCTTCTCACTCTTTGATATCATATGGAAATGAGAATTTTTAATGGAAAATTGAAACCATGTGCATCTAAGTACTTAATGAAGTACAGGGAAAAACCGACAATATATTTTAGGAGAACGCAGATATTCTGCTCTGGATAGTTTTGATTTGTTTGTATGACTTAATAGTACAAAGCACTGAGGGTCCAGTGAGGCGAGTCAAAGTGAGCGCAGTGCCGAATGTGTACATGCCCCATGTTACATGAATATAGGATGTTTTCAAGTTATTTGTGAATGAAGGAAACCCTGCACATTTGGGTTACATGTCCAAAATGGCAATCAACACATGAATGCATAGTTTTTACTTTTCTACACTTTAAGTATTTGGAACAGATACCTGATCTTCCTCTCTTCCCCCCGACCCCCGCCCGCTGCACACAGTTGTTTCCATTTAAAAAATTTTCTTAAAGCATTTAATCAGGATTTTAAAATTTACGCCCAGCTACAATCTCAAGTGGATATTTTAAAGCCACATGTAATACCAACAGTTAGAAATTCCTAGTTTAAAAAATATTATTGTTCTATGTAAATTCTCATTTGGCAAAGGAAACAAACAATAATGTCTATTAAATTTAAACTTAATAAGTAAATACGCATGATTCAATATTGCCTAATTTAATTGTTGTTTTTTCTTAAGTTCTCTCAGTGTAGATCAATTAGGAGATTCATCTCAGAATGTAAATACCAAAGCTTTCTCATCCATTTTAAGCTTTTTAATAAGGAGAAAAATATTAAAATCTAACAGCAGTAAGTTCGTGTGTGTGTGTGTGTGTGTACGGATAGAGATATGATGTCTGAATATATCTAGGAGGAAAAACTTACCATTTGTTTTTCTTTCTAATGTAGTCTTTTTCAGAAAGATTAACCAAGTAGACCATTGGTTTTGAAGTCAGAAATAAGTGTTTATTCAACACTTCAATCTAAAGTGGGAGACAGAGAAAGAATCCTTTTAAAACGTTGAGCAAATATTGAGTAAGTCACTGAAAAACTTGAAAGTAAACTCTTTCTAAACAAGTAGCCATTTTCATTTTCATAATTCTTATTTGTAAAACACTGGCTGTTATGCAATATCAGAAGTAGGGAAAAAGAAAATAATAACAAGCCTGGGAATAAGCAATCATTGACAGAAATAAAGTTTAACTAGATATTAATAACAATAAAATATAAAATAATGACAACTCTAATTCATTCTCTAAGAAATCAAAGCCAAGGCAGTAAGAGGGGCAAGATGTTTACAACTTACCTCTTTGTCATTCCAATCATGATAGAAGCGAACAGGTTTCTTTTGATCTATAACCCAGGATTTGACTTTGCACATTATATCCTATACAAGATTGAGAAGAAAGTAATTACAGGGCGGATACTAAACATTTAGTTACTAAATAGTAAAATTAAAAGTTTTCAAATCCTCAAAATAAAAAGTCAATTTTATATGACAGGGGAACTAAATCACACAGATCATTTGTTTTCAATACCTCATTAAAAATCCAAATACCAATGAAACATTGTTGTGGCATTAACATTTGAATATATAAAATGTGGAATACTAGCACGGTTAGTAACAGTCTTAGAAATTTCAAGACAATTCACATACACCAAAGATTATAAGAGTTAATAACATTTCAACATCACCTAGTGATGCCACTTGCAAGATAAACATGCTATTAGGAAATGGAGGGAGGGAGGAATACTAGGAAGAGACTGAATTATAATTTTTTCCTTAAAAAGGAAAACAAACAAAATAGATGAAATTGAGCCTATTATTGATGATCTACCCTCCAAAATATTAAATCAACTGACCAAAACCCTTCTAATTCTGAATTAATTTTTTGCCAACACCTTCTTCCTGCCCACTTCTCCGGTCCCCGCTCCAACACCGCCCCCCCACCCAACCTGCCAAAGCCTCCATTACACAATGGCAAGAGCCCTGCACTGGTGACCTCCAACCAGCTGCATTCACTTTCAGAACATCTCTCTCTGCTGGAAATCTAAAGGCCTTTTAGTTAGCAAGCTAGTGTGCATTCAGAAGGAGTAACTGCAGGAAGAGCCCAATGTGCTTTGTTTCTCTAGCCTTTCTTCACAGAAAGATTAATCATCTGTGAAATGGAAACGGCAAACAGCAAGTGACACAAACTGAACCCTTCAAGTCTTTCCTCATCAGTTTTGTGGTTCTGAATCTAAAAGCTGCGTGTGGCAAGGTTCTTCTTACAGGCAGGTGTTAATAAAAGGCTCTTGGGTCTGAAAGGTCAAACTTAGCTCTTCCAGAAGAAGTGCATTTGAGAGTCATCTGGTTTTTTGTTGTTGTTGTTAAAGATAATTTATGGATATGTTTTAAATATGCATTTCTCAAAATTTTATTGTAACACACAATTATTAGTAATAGAGTTCTTGGGTTCTCATCGATGTATTTACCATAAATCAGTTCTTTTTCTATAAATATCCACTTGTATAAATTACCTC
Organism: Panthera uncia; assembly: GCF_023721935.1. Classification (NCBI taxonomy): domain Eukaryota; kingdom Metazoa; phylum Chordata; class Mammalia; order Carnivora; family Felidae; genus Panthera; species Panthera uncia. The sequence continues at coordinate 58,490,821 of NW_026057584.1, read as the reverse complement.
AGTATTTAGTATACCTTCCTTCCAAATCTTGCTGTTACCAACAGGAAAAATAAGGAAAAAGCCCTATGTCCTTAGATCCTGATTTGAAACTCTCCAGGAAAAGGACTTCCCACAGATTTTAACAAGGAAGGGGCAAGCTGAAAACTTTTAATGAAATCTAACATGTTCTGCTTAAGAATAATCACTTTTACTCTTCTATAACTGAATTTCACTCATAAATGTTTAAAAGTGGCTAATGTAACACCATTTCCTACAAGGAGAAGATCAAAGTGCTATATTACAAATGCATTATGATTAAAAAAGCCCTGTGCAGCCTTGCTATTAACTGTTCTTTAAACCCTAAAAGGCTTCCCATAGATCTCACTTGGCACTGCATATACAACCTTTGACAAGTAATGTAGACCATTTTTATTCATTGCCTAAAATTGTAGGCAATTATGTGCGTCACACTGGCCACCTGCAAATTCTGAATGCCTGCTCCAGTTGTCAGTGCAAAAAACTAATGTCGGAGGGGATTAATCTAGGGGGAGAGAGTCCTCTTTAATGGCTCCAGCAGGTGAAATGGCCCAGCTGGTTACTATGATGAGTGGCCAGAACAGCTTATGTAGAGACATGCAACAAGATTATACAAAAGGAGGAAACAGTGGTACCATCTTATATTTGGTTCCATTAGTTTTTTCAATTAAAGAAAGAAAAGAGAATAGACAAAAGAAAGCCAGACCAAAAATAAGGAAGGAAATTAAATTTTAATCATATAAAAAGTGTAACATACTTTTGTAACTGTAAACACTTTTATAAAACCAAAGGGCCTCAATAAATGCTCATCACTAGTGAAGGAATTTGAGTATTTCTTTTTCATCTTAAATTAACTACATAATCACTGCAGACATAGAAATGTTATCAAAAAATCTTCTGGCATGAATCTTCCCCCTCACATCAACACATTAAACTACAAATTAGAAACACTCAAATTTTAGTCAAAGAGAATTAACTCATAATTAAAGTTCTCAAACAGTATATTCATCAAAGCCACATTCAAAACTTTTTTTTTTTTTTTTTGACATGGGGCTCGATCTCATGACCATGAAATCATGACCTGAGCCAAAATCAAGAGTCGGATGCTTAACCAACTGAGCCACCCAGGCACCCCCACTTTCAAATCTTTCAAAAAATATATTATAGATTATAACCAAATGTTTGACAAGTTGAATTTTAAAATTTAAAATATTTTATTTTGTACTAGTACTCTCTATATTATCCCCATAGAAGATTTAACAGCCAAGAAAAGATACCTTAGATTATTAAAAGGTCCAGGTTACTTAAGACAAATAAAAAAGGTCACTCAGATAAGATTATTTTACATAAATGACCATTATACGGTATAGTTGTAATGTGCTGTTTTTCTTACATAAAAATTAATTTTAATTTTAGCAAAAAACTAAAAGGTGTTTTATGTTCCTTATCTGAAAAAACTCTAATCAGATTAAAGAAAACATTTGGACTTATTTGTATATAATACTTAATGAACTAAATTTTTATGCTTTATATAAACACATATATTAATAATTATGATTAGAATAATAAAAGGTTCTAGTTAATTGACTATGGCTAACTGAGAAAATAATACACATTTAACCTACTTTTAACAATTTGGAATACAATCAAAACATAAAAACACCTTAATGCTTGAGGCATCAGAAGTTACGTTAGGATTTCATAATTTCTTTAGTAACATCATTATGTAGAAATTCAGATGTGGGAGGATAACTTTTGTTTTGATAACTTTAACAAAGTCCTCACTTTCAAAAACCTATATACATAATGAAGGCTATGCAAAAATTCCTGGATATTTGAACTTTTGGGTTATATTGTAGTGATGTGAATACACTAATTGGAGAGGTAAGAGCTTAATGCTTAAATGTGAAAATAAGCCCTAGACCTACCATTTACCAGCTCTGTGATCTATTATTTTATTAATAAATCATAGATGATGACACTATCTACTCCTGGGGGTTGTGAAGATCAAGTGAGATAATGCATATAAGGTGTTTCAGTCCTTAGCACAGAGTTAAAATTTCAGTAAATGTGATCTGTTGCCATTGTTATTATGATTGTTGAAAGATTAAATACCAGTCATCATTAGTCCTTTTCTTCAAATTTCTTAAGTTTTACCAACAATAGTGTCTTTCTTAGTGAAATTTCAATTCAGGCTTCTAGTCTTAACATTCTACAAGAACTAGTTTTTACTAAACAATGATCTTTTAACTGCAAAGAAAATCCAAATTCACCTTGAATTCCTCACTCATCTGCTTTGACTCTTCTTTCTACTAGTCTCATATTTGACTTAAGAAATGCTCTATTTTTTTGATGTATTTTATAATTTTTGTTAACAGCAGTTGTAATGTATGTAGGGTCAGGGAGAACGTGTGACTTGTCTATATTCCCACAGCTAGTAAGTGGCAGAACTAAGATTCAAATTCAGGTCTAAGTGACTTGAAAATTCACGTGCTGTCCAATCACACTGCCTATTTATCTTCCTTATTGTCTTTCTAATTGCTCCTTATTTAGCTTAGTTATTCCCAAGGTTGTTATTCTAAGTCTTCATCTTGGTCCAAGGTCATCAAGGAAATTTAGTATTCCTACTATTTGGGTATAATACCTGATTATCAATCCATGTATCACAAAAATATTTTTCTTTGCACACAATAACATAATTGACTTTCCAAGACTACATACAACATTTCTCTGTTTTGGTATTCTTCAGTTTCCACAGCAAGAATTATTAATCTGTGACCCATAAGTAGATTTCAGCGTTTCCCTAACACCCTGAAATTGTATGTAAAGTCCTATATTTATGTGCCTTTGAGGGATGACAGCACATAATCTTTCAAATGCTTTTACAAGGGATTCATGATCCACAGATCCAAAACCATGGTTATGACTGACTCTGGCAATACTCAAATGCCCCCAAAATAGCCAATTAAGGAAATGTTTTAGGTCCATGGACTTCCAGACCTGAGGACCAGAGACACTAACTTAAAACTTGTTTCAGCCAGACTCTCACTCAAAATTCATCTACACTGATCAACAACATGCTGATAAAATTCCTAGCTACTATAATGTTTAACATAATTCTAGTTAAAATTATAACAGGGATGCTGGAGAATGTTACAGATTGAATATATCATTATTCTAAAAGAATGAACTGTTTGAGCGTAAAAAATATTTAGAGAGAAAAATATGTGACTTACCTTACTATGTAGTAAACCATAAAGCTACAGTAATTAGAATAGTGTGATACTAGCACAAAAAGAGAGGTACAGATTAGGAACAACATAAAAACCCATTAACTGGAGGTTTGCTAATAAATTATGGGACATTAATATAACAGAATAGTTTTTATCCATGAAGACAAGACCTATCTGCACGTACATTTGCATGGGAAAATGTCCAAAATGAATTCCTAAGTGATAAAAGCAGACTCACAACAATGAAATAAAGTTAAGAATATGGATTTTGTGGGGGCGTTTAGTCGGTTAAGCATCCGACTTCAGCTCAGGTCATGATCTCACGGCCCATGGGTTTGAGCCCCACATCAGGCTCTGTGCTGACAGCTCAGAGCCTGGAGCCTGCTTCAGATTCTGTGTTTCCCTCTCTCTCTGCCCCTCCTCCACTCGTACTCTATCTCCATTTTAAAATAATAAATAAACATTAAAAAAGTAAAAAAATAAGGAGTATGGATTTTGTCATCAAAAAGATCTGGGCTTGAGTTCTGGCTCTGCCACTTTCTACCTGTGAAACTTTGGGACAGTTAACATCTCTAATTTTTGTTTTGGTAAAATTGATGTAACTCCAATTCAACATATGGTGATCATGAGGATTAAATGAGAAAATACACGCAAAGTTACTACCACAGCTCCAGGCACATAGTAAATACTCAAAAGGTATTTGGTGTTATCGTTTATGGCAGAATGCATCATGTGATTCCGCTTGTGGTTTTGAAACTATATAGAATATAAATATACCCAAATAATGAAACTAGGCAGATGCCATACCAAATTGTTAGCAACAGAAATTTCTACAAGATACGATTCCAGAGAGACTTTCCCTTTGTGCCTTCTTTTTTAAAACTACAATGCTGTTTTATTTCTTTCTAACCAAAAACACATCATCTTTATAGGAAAAAATATATATTTACAGTGTGAGGGGGAAGGGAGGACTTCTCCTATTCTCTGCTCACCATCTGTAACCCTAAAATTTGATGACTAAATAGATAAGACCTGGCAGTTTATCAAGGTGACTCACTCTTATTCTGTAATAATTATAGCTTCCAAGTCAGATGCTTGTCTCTAGCCAAATCCACTACCCCAGTACCTGATGCTGACACCCAGATGAGCTGATCTGTGCTGGTTAGGTGGCTTTAACTTAAAACACAGCCAACAATGCACTCACCAAAAGAAAGGGGACCAGGACTTCTGCTCAAAATAGTCTGGCTACGAGTCCACCAATATACCTTGTTCTTGCTCCAACACAGAGTACCTCCTTTTAAATATTCCAAATTGAGGAAAGACCAATCTATGTTTTCTCTAATGAAACAGACAGACCTCCATTGTACATTCTAACATGACATTTAGGATCTGCCTGAATCAGAATATTAAACATTTGTTGCTCTATTAGATGAATACTGCTGTTTATGGAGACCGGAGTACTGAACCTTGACTACCATCTTTCTACATACTTCAGGGACTAAAATTCCAGAAAGGAATCAACAAAGGACCAAACTGTAGGACAACTAACTGGCAGCAATGTTCTGCATGGGTGTGGGTGTAGTGTAAGAAGGATATCATCCAAAAATCAAAATAATAGGTTAATTCTAGCAATAATCTGGGTAGAATGTATGTTGGCAGTTGTGGGTTTTCCGTTGTGTGATTCACTGAAGTAAACAGTGAGAACTTAACATAGCAAAGCTCTTGGCTTCTTGGCCATAAAGTCAGTGGCAAACACCCAATTCATTCATGAGGTTAGATTTCAAGAGGATTTGAACATTACCAAAAAGAAGAAGGCAACAATCCTGTACGATTCCTGTAAATAAGTCTGAATGGATTTCATCATGTTCAGGGAAGGATGGGGGCAGGAGTGGAAGAAGTCCACAAATTTGATTTTAATAAAAAGGCTACTGAATGAAGAATGTTATAAAGGAAAAAGGAAATGATCATGCACATGCACACACACACACACACACCCTCTTAGTGAATTATCTGGCATACTCGGCAGAATTAAAAAAGATATAGATATATGCAAAAAAGATTCTGTTTCTATGAAACAGAAGCATGAGGCCATAAAGACAGAACAGAGTAATGTCAGAAAAAAATGGACGAAATGTCAAGAGAGTTGACAAACTAAGAAAAATTTGTAGAAACCAAACCAATGCAGAAAGTAGGAAATAGAGGTAGGAAAATAAAGATCCAAAATGAAAATTCAACTGATACAAGGCAGAAGGTAATCATTGGTTTGAATGTCAAACTTGAGAAGGTGTACCCTGAGTATCAAATATACACAGTATAAACTATGTAAGCGTATAGCTTGATGAAGTATCACAGAATGAACACATACTTTGATCAATATATAGAATATTATTAGTAATGCAGTCACAATGTTCCACTCCTCTCCGGGGACAATCACAATCCTGGCTTCTCTGTATAACAAAGTAGCCCGTTATTGAAATTTATAGAAATGGAATCATATAATATGTATTATTTTGCATCCAGCTTCTTTTGTTCAACATAGTGAGATTCATCCATGTTGTCAGATGTAGCAGTAGTATGTTTTTTCTTTGTCACATAATAATCCCCTGTAGGAATATTCCACAGTATCTTTATACATTCCACGGTTGATGGACACGTATTGTTTATACTTTAAAGCTATTATGAATAAAGCTGCCATAAGCATTCTTGTACATGGAGTTTGGTAAATCTGTGCATGCATTTCTCTTGAGTATATACCTAAGCCTGGAGGAGTTCTGTCATAGTTCATACATTCACCCAAATTTAGTATATGTTGCCAGTCAGTTTTTCTTTCCAATACTTGGTACTGTCAGTGTTCTTAATGTATGGGGTAGTCTGAACTTGCATTTCCCTAATCATTAATGGAGGATTTCTTCCTTCATGAAATACGTGTTCAAATCTTTTGTCCATTTTTCTATTGGGGTGTCTTTTCCTTATTTATCTGTAGTTCTCTGCATATTCTATAGACAAATTCTTTGTTAGATGCTGCAAATATCTTCTTCCACTCTGTAGCTTATCTCTCCTTTCTCTTGTTTAACAGAAGTCTTAATTTTATTTATTTATTTATTTATTTATTTATTTATTTATTGAGAAAGAACGTGCGTGTGTTGGGGAGAGGGTCAAAGGCAGGGAGAGAGAATCTTAAGCAGCTTCCACAATCAGCACAGAGCCTGACACAGGGCTCGATATCACAACTCCAAGATCATGACCTGAGTCAAAATCAAGAGTCATATGCTTAACCGACTGAGCCACACATCACACCAACAGAAGTTTTAATTTTAATGTCCAATTTTAAAATCCTTTCCTTTATGATTACTGATTTTTGTGTCTTGTTTAAAAATATTTGTGTATTACAAGGTCATGAAAATATTTTATGCTGTATAATAGATGCTTTATTCCATATGAGTTTCACTTTTTACACTATGTAAACTTTTTTTTTTTTTTTGCATAGGGTGAGGTGGCTGAGGATTTATTTCCTCTCCCACGAGGATACACAACTGACCCAATGCCATTTCTTGAGAAAAGCATTCCTTTTTGTTGCTCTGCAGTACCATCTTCACCACAAATCAAATTGTATTTGTGGCTGTACAGCCACTGTTCCGTGGTCAATTTGTCTGTCCTTGACTTTCTTAATCACTGCAGATTCAGAATAGTCTTGATATAAGATTCATGTGTACCATATCCTCTCTGTTTTTCTTTGATACCATCTTGACTATTTTGGGACCTTTGCATTTCTAGCTAAGATGCATATCTTTTTTTTTTTTTTAATTTTTTTTTTTAATGTTTATTTATTTTTGAGACAGAGAGAGACAGAGCATGAACGGGGGAGGGGCAGAGAGAGAGGGAGACACAGAATCGGAAGCAGGCTCCAGGCTCTGAGCCATCAGCCCAGAGCCCGACGCGGGGCTCGAACCCACGGACCGCAAGATCGTGACCTGAGCTGAAGTCGGACGCTCAACCGACTGAGCCACCCAGGCGCCCCTAAGATGCATATCTTGTAAGCAGCGTAGAGGTAGACTTTTAAAATCCAATCTGACATTTCTTTGTCCTATTTAATTTTTAAAAAATTTTGTTGAGGTGAAATTCACATAAACTCACATAAATAAAAAACTAATTATTTTAAAGTAATTTTGTACTAAAAACTTGGTATATTCACAATGTTACAGAACTATCACCTCTATCTACTTCCAAAACATTTCTATCACACTAAAATAAAATCCCATATTCACTGAGCAGTTTCTTCTCCACAGTCTCCCCAGTCTCTTAGCCCCTGGTAACCACCAATCTGCAGCTCTGACTCTATGAATTTACTCATTCTGGAGATTTTGCACAAATGGAATCATACAATATGTGACCATTATGTCTAGGTTCTTTCATTTAGCGTAAGGTTTCCAAGGTTGATCCACAGCTAGCATCAGTCATCATTTACTTTTTGGGTTTTTTTCCCTTTTTTCCTAAAATTCCAATATAGTTAAAACGTAGTGGTGTATTAGTTTCAGGCGCACAAAACAGTGATCCAACAATTCCACACACCACCCAGTGCTCATCGTGACAAATGTACTCCTTAATCCCCATCACCTATTTCACCCAACTCTCCCCACCCACCTCCCCTCTGGTAACCATGTTTGTTCTCTATTGTTAAGAGTTTGTTTCTTGGGGCACTTGGGTGGCTCAGTCTGTTACGTGTCTGATTTCAGCTCAGGTCATGATCTTGCAGTTTGTGAGTTTGAGGCCTGGAGCCTACTTTGGATTCTGTGTCTCCCTCTCTCTTTGCCCCTCCCCTGCTTGTGCTCTCGCTCAAAAATAAATAAACATTAAGAAAATAATATATATTTTTAAAAAAAGAGTCTGTTTCATGGCTTGTCTCTCTCTGGTATTCATTTACTTCTTTTTTTTTTTTAATTTTTTTTATTTTTAGGTAATCTCTACACTCAATATGGGGCTCAAACTCACAGCCTTGAGATAAAGAGTTGCATGCCACACCAACTGAGCCAGCCAGGTGCCCCAATACTCATTTACTTTTGAAGGCTTAATAATACTCCACTGTATGTATATACCACAATTTGTTTAAACACTCATCCCCTAAACACTCATATCCGATGGACATTTGGGCTGTTTTCCACATTCTGGCTATTGTGCATAGCACGGCTATGAATATGCACGTACATATATTTCTTAACTACTCAGTCATATGGTAATTCTATGTTTAACTAAGTTTAACTCTTTGAGGAACCACCAAATTGTCTTTTAATTGGAGTATTACTCTACTCTTTTACTCTATTATTGCCTCTTCCCACTGATTGTGTTATTATTGTCATGTATTTTAACTGTATCTATATATTAAAATCATAAGACATTTTCTTTTCATTTTGAAATAATTTTAAACTTAAAGCTACAAGAATAATAGAGAAATATCTATACATCCAAATTCATTAATGTATTATCTTGCCACATTTGTTTTATCCTTTCACTGCCTGTATATATGTATATGTGTACATATACAAGAAAACATAGGCATATCATTATATCTACATATTACATATTGCCAGAATTCAGTGATGGACTAGATACGTGAAAGGATGTAAAGAGACTGTGTCAGAGATGAACAGGTTTCTGGTTTGCATAATCTAACAGTAGTACATTTCACTGAAATCAAAAACACTGGAGAATCAGATTTGAGGGAGGGTACCCTTGAGTTCAATTTCAGGTGTGCTAACTCTGAGATATCTTTGAGCTATCCATAAGATGTTAAGTCAGGAATTAAATACACTAGTCTGGAGCTCAGAGGAAGATAAGGGCTATAGACAGAAATCTGGAAGTCATCTGTACTTAAATAGTAATTGTAGCAAAGGATATGGATGATATCACATAAGAAGAAAATTGAGAGAGGAGAGCCTTAGATTCAATTTTAAGTAATGTCAGTATTTAGTAGCAAAGATATAAGAGGATGAGCCTGCAAAAGAAACAAGTTGCTAGAGAAGGAGGGAAAGCAGGAGAATGCGGTCATGGAATCCAATGGAGTAGTTTAAGTGTACCCAATAGTGTCCACTGCTACTGACAAATCACAATGACTGAAAACGTCCACTGGATTTAAAACTACAAAAGTCACCAATGACCCTGGTGAAAGCTGTTTGAGTCTGATGAGCAGATAATCCAGATAGATCAGACTGAGTTATCATGAGGTAGAAAAAACAAACTCTTTCAAGAAGTTTTTAAGAAGGAGAGTCATGAGGGGCACCTGGGTGGCTCAGTCGGTAAAGCAACCAACTCTTGGTTTCAGCTCAGGTCATGATCTTACGGTTTCATGAGTTCAAGACCCGTACCGGGCTCTGCGCTAACAGCGGAACCTGCTTGGGATTCTCTCTCTCTGGCCCTCCCCTACTCCTGCTATCTCTGTACCTCACAAAATAAATAAATAAACTTTAAAAAAAAAAAAAAAAGGAGAGTAGTGAAAATATGGTAAATGAAGGATGAGGAGTTTGGTACTAAGGAAGAAATTTTTTTCCCCCCTTGAGATTAAAAAGGGCATCTTTATATAGAAAACAATCTAGCTTGAGAGGGATAAGTTGTATATACAAGAAAGAAGGGATTACTGGTGATCAAAACACAACTTTGTGAATACACTAAATACCACCTGAATAGTAAGGGTAAACTTCATGATATGTGAATTTATCTCAATAAAGTAATTTAGGGGTGCCTGGGTGGCTCAATCCATTAAGTGGCTGACTCTTGATCTCAGCTTAGGTCTTGATCTCACGGTCCTTGAGTTCAAGCCCCATGTTCAGGTTCCATGCTGGGTGTGAAGCCTACTTAAAAAAAAAAATAATATAAAATAATTTAAAGGCAATGAAGAGGGGAATAAAGAAAGGATGACTAATAGTGTAAGGTTTCTGAAAAGTTGGGACATGATAAGATTCAAAGAACTGGAATAACCACCCACTGATAAGAGGACTGAATAAGCAGGCTTTTTAGATTTGGCTTGTGGGAACCTGAGTGAATTTCTGTCTGGTAGTTTTTATTTTGATCTCTGAAGTAGGAGGCAGGGTCATCTACTGAGGGTAGGGATGGGTGAAACACAAAGTGGGCATAAATAAGACGTTTGAGGAGAAAAGGGAAGCAGTTGAAGCAGAGAGCAGGAAAGCAAATAATAAGGCTAGATATAGGTAGGGCTCATTTGAGGCTGCTAATAATGAGTTAATGGGGATACTAACACGTCCTACTTAAAATTTTCTCCATCTATGTTTTGTTGGCTGCAGGCAAGGAGAAAGTGGACAGGAAAGTATGTCTATAGCATAGTTACCGTAACATCAGTTCATTTAGGAATTCATTCCCTAAATGTATTAGGTATACATAAAATTGATGATTCTAAAGTAGTCTGGCCTCAATGAGTCTAATCCTCCTTGCCCAACTACAACATATTCTTTTGCGTTACCCTGGAAGTCTTAAAACAGCTTTGCACTTCCTAACTGCTATCCTCAAATGCATAACAGTGAGCACTGAGGACCTATAATGTGCCAAGTCTCCTACCATTTTACATAGTATCCCAAACACACTAATCAACATGGGTTTACTCTCAGGCCACAGGTTCTGCTGAGGAAACGGTTCTTACTCAAAAACAGTCTCCTGGCCTGAACTGGTGGGTCTTTGACCTATGAAGGGGCCTCGTGCAAAAACGACTGCCAAAATGGGAATAAACTGAGGCAATTAGATGCTTGCTCTCAGGAAATACTGAGATAAGAGAACTGGAGACTTAAGCTGAAAGGACACACTGAGCCAACATAAAACAGAGTAAATTACATGATGTGATAAACAGGCTAATTAGAAGTAAGCAGAAATTGGGGTGCCTGGGTGGCTCAGTCAGTTAGGCATCTGACTTCCGCTCAGGTCATGATCTCATGGTTCGTGAGTTCAACCTCCGCATGGGGCTCTGTGCTGACAGCTCAGAGCCTGGAGCCTGCTTCCGATTCTGTGTCTCCCTTTCTCTCTGCCCCTCCCCTGCTCACACTCTGTCTCTCAGTCTCTCTCTCTCTCTCTCTCTCTGTCTCTCAAAAATAAACATTAAAAAAAATTTTTTTTAAAGAAGTAGAAATTACGAAGAAGCAGAAATGAGGAATAAAAGCAATATACAAAACAGCAGATGAACTGTAGTGGCAGCAGAAAAAAAGTAGAATTCTAGTGAAGCAGAAATGAAGGCCATCTGAGTTACGTGAATGGCAGAGCACCACACAGAGAAGGTGCACATACTTTCAGATTCCTGGGTGATGCCCTGGGCTGATTTACAATTCTACTCCAACAGGTCTGGCTATATACCACATTTCCTGATCTCAACATTTTTGGATTTCCATTTCCTTTATTGTCTTGTATTTTAAAAATAAAAATCCATTTCTTGAAATAGCCTAAGTTGAATGCCTGGTCCTTATGACTAAATATTAAAAAATACAATAAAACTTCCGAGACTAAATCACTCAGGGGTTCCTGGGTAGCTCAGTTGGTTAAGCATCCAACTCTCAATTTTGTCTCAAGTCATAATCTCAGTTTGTGGGATTGAGCCCCGCACTGGACTCCACACTGAGTGGAACCTGTGTAAGATTCTCTCTCCCTCTGGGGCATCCAGGTGTCTCAGTTGGTTAAGCGGCCAATTCTTCATTTCTGTTCAGGTCATGATCCCAGGGTTCATGAATCTGAGCCCTGTGTCAGGGCTCTGTGCTGACAGCATGGAGCCTGCCTGGGATTCTCTCTCTGCCCCTACCCTGCTCCCACTCCCTCTCTCTCTCTCTCAAAAATAAATAAAAATAAACATACACCTGCGTGACTCAGTTGAACATCCTACTTCAGCTCATGGGCATTCTACGCCAGTCATGATCTCATGGTCTGTGAGTTCAAGCCCTGCTTCGGGCTCGCTGTTGTCAGTACAGAGCCCACTTTAGATCCCTTGTCCCCCCCCCCCACCCCCCCGCTCCTCCCCCTGTTCCTCTCTCTCTCTCAAAAATGAATAAAAACATGAAAAAAAATTTTTTTAATCACTCAGAAGATTTTCATCTTTAGTATATTTTACCTGTATGTTCACATACTACCAAATAAGTCAAAAAATTTTTCCTAAAACCTTAAAAGAAAAACAATGATTTGCTTAAAATAAGGACTATAAACTGAGAAAGTAAAATATCTTACACTATTAAGATAATCATTAAATTAATCCTGGTCAATTACATTTATATTCTCATTCTTCCCATCTCAGTTCAAGAAAAAGGAGACACTTTGCCTCAATCCTTCCCATTGATGAAAGCATCATTGTCAAAAAATACCTCCTTTATGCTTAGAATACTTACTATGATAATCACTTCTCCTAAACCCATCAAGTAGTCCTATCTCCCATAGTCTGACTCTCAGGATGGTATTGCCACATTAATTTAAGCAACTTGTCATTCTAATTTTGAGAATTTTATAACCTCTTTCCTAGTTTTGGGGTATGTGTATTATGTAGACTCAAATAATGTACTACAATAATTTTTTTTTAATGTTTTATTTTTGAGAGAGAGCGTGCATGCATGTGTGCGGGGAAGGGGCAGAGAGAAAGGGAGACAGAGGATGCAAAGCAGGCTCCACGCTGATAGCAGAGAGCCCGATGCGGGGCTCAAACCCATGAACCATGAGATCATGACCTGAGCCGAAGTCAGAAGCTTAACTGACTGAGCCACCCAGGCATCCCTGAACTACAATAATTTCTAATCACATTCCTGGTTTGTGCATTTGTAAATGGGCTGCTATATTTAATAAATACTTTTTTTTTTAACTCTGGGTTCATTTCCATACATTTATTTTATAAAAACAATAAAATTAAAATAGAAAAATATTTTAGGGGGAAGCATTCATAACTCTCTCTAATCCACTATTATCACTTAATATCTCCTTCTGGACTATTTTCAATGGAGATTTCTTCAGTTACAACCACAATATACTTGTACAATAATGTTCATAGCAGTATTATTCACAATAGCCAAAATGTAGAAACAATCCAAATGTCCACAGAATGTGGTACATACATATAATACTATTCAGCCTTCAAAAGCAATGAAATTCTGACCCATCCTATAACATGGATGAACCTTGAAGACACTATGCTGAATGAAATAAGCCAGGCACAAAAGGACAAAAATTGTAAATCTACTTATATGAGGAACCTAGAACAGGCAAATTCATAGAGAAATAAAGTAGAGGAGAGGTTTGCAGGGGCTGGGAGGGGGAGGAAAAGATGGGAAGTTATTATTTAAAGGACACAGAGTTTCGGTTTTGGATGGTGAAAGAATTCTGAAAACAGACAGTGGTAACAGGCATATAACACTGTGAATGAACTTAATGCCACTAAATTGTACGCTTAAAATGGTTAAAATGGTAAATTTTATGTTATATACAGTGCATCACAATCAAAACATTTTTATAAAAAGTAGGACACTTCTCTTTAGGCCGTGTCTGAAAGGATGACTAAGAAACAGGGATGGAGAGGCAACAAAAGGAGGAGAGTTCTAGTAAACGAGCTCATGTGAAACCAAAATGTTTAGTTCACTATCAGGCAAGTTGAGAAAATTTAAGTCAGGAAAGGCTGAATCGCAAAGAAATCTGTGAGACATGGACTTTATGTTGGCAGTACCTTTATAGGAAGATGGTGAGGTATTTTAATCAAGGGAATAACAGATCTGCACTTTATGTTTGCGGAAAACAAGGGACAAGAGGGCAAAGAAGTCAGGTAAGCTCCAAAAATAAATGAAGCATAATGATGCCCAAAACTAAATAAGTCATGAAAATAAGAAGGAAGGAAGGAAAAGATATAGGGAATATTCGGGAGATAAAATCAACAGAATGGGATGTAATGGTAGAGAAGAAAGAGGAGTCAAAGATATTGGTTTTCACTTCAAACAATCTGATGTCATTAACTGAGGTAGAGACTATGAAAACAGAGAGAATATAGGGAGAAAGATAAATGAATGCAGTTCCGCCTCACCCTGTACTTGCAGCATTTTATTCTTTTAGAAAACAATCTAAGTCATATAAGAATAGTTCTGGAAGGGTACATAAACTTTCAAGAGGAGAAAAGTGTAAATGAGAAGACAGAAATGGGAGGATTATACCCTTTTGAATTTTTTTGTTTTAGTCAAAAATATACCTATTACATATGCAAACAATGTTAATAATTTTAAGTTATGTAAAAATCAACTTTAAAAAGTGCCCTAAGAATAATGAGAAGAAATCTGCTCATAGCTATATGTTTTGGGGGACATTAATTATTTAACTCAGAGATACTGACAGAAAAAAAAAGACTCAATTACAATTTCTGGTTGTTTTCTTTGGTTGTCTAATTAATTGCTGGTTCTATGAATATTTTTTAATGTGATAATTTCCAAATAATTCATCAATACAAAATAAATCCTTCCTTAAAAGCTTCTACTTACATTTTCCAAAATTTGTCTTTCCAAATGAAATGTACACACACTTAGAATAGATTTAAAAATCAGCCTTGATCTTGATGCCCTGGTGTTAATGTTAAATCATAAACCGTCCCAAAAAGGTACGCTGAAATCCTAACCCATGGTACTCCGTGTGATGTTATTTGAGAATTAGGATGAGGCCATATTGGAACAGAGTGGGTCCTCAGCCCAATTATGGCTGGTTTTCTTATAAGAAGAGGGAAATTTGGGGGCACCTGGGTGGCTGAGTCAGTTGAGCATGTGACTTAAACTCAGGTCCGTGAATCTGAGTCCCACATCCAGCTTGCTACTGTCAGTGCAGAGCCTGCTTTGGATCCTCTGTCCCCCTCTCCTTGCCCCTCCCCTGCTTGCACTCTCTCAAAAATAAATAAACATTAAAAAAAAAAAAAAAGAGGAAAATCTGGATGGAAACGCAGAGGGAAGATGGCTTATGTGAAGATGGAAGCAGAGACTGGAGCTATATAGCCACAAACCAGGGAATGGCTGGGGCTACCACAAACTGAAAAGCCAAGAAAGGATTCTCTTCTAGAGGGCTCAGAGGATGCATGGCCCTGCCAACACCTTGATGTTAGACTGCTAGTCTCCAGACTGTGAAAGAATACATTTCTATCATTTGAATCCAGTTTATAGTATTTGTTATGGCAGCCCTAGGAAACTAATACACTTGGCAATTTAATACCAACAGGAAATGTTTATCACATACTTGCCTTCATTAGTGCCTCACTTTTACCACAGACAGCAAGATACACTATACAAGGTGTTTTTATGTCAGAATATATCAACTTTACACTTAGGAGAGATTCTGTTTTAGCATTAAAAAGTTGGCTCATGTTTTATGCTAGAGTGTATATAAGTTTATTTACATAAAAATACTAATGATACCCAATCAAGAAAATAGAAATTTCATAAGAAGAGAGGCTTGAAATGTTGCATTTTTGGAAGATTACCTAGAAAACAGACACCACAGAATGAATATTAAGGAATAATCATATACCTAGTAAACAAAATGATCTATCTAATTTTCTTATAACTTTCAAGTAGTTATCTCTCTTATAGCCTAGGGTCTATGTCCAGTTAAAGTCCCACCAATAACATTTTATACCTTTAGACCATTTGTTAGAGAATATAAGGAAAAAATTTTTAAGAACTCTCCTTTAAGAACCAGTTAACATAATCACATAGGTACTCTCTTGTGAAAACTAGAGATAAATCAGAAGCAAGGAAAAATATAAAATACCACCAAATTAAATTTGTGATCCTAAAAAACATTCCAAATTAAACAGAATGATTAGGACAAAAAATCTAAATGCACATTGGGTGAAGGGATGTATAGCAGAGACTGTTGTTTCCTGTCCATAACCCGTTTGCTCTCACAGGTCAAGTAAATGCTGATGGCTTCTTATACTGTAAGCATCTGTAACGTTGCCTAGGCACTGTGCTCAGACCACACAGACATCAGGTGCCAGGGACTTAACACTCCTAGGAGCAACTCATAGCCAATGACTAATGGAAATCAGTTGATAATCACCCCAGCTCCCTCATCCTTTCAATAGAAAAACAAGACATCTTTCTTTCTTTCTTTCTTTCTTTCTTTCTTTCTTTCTTTCTTTTTAGAGAGCATGAGAAAGGAAGAGGGAGAGAGAATTTTTTTTTAAGTTTATTTATTTATTTTTTAGAAAGACAGCATGAGTAGGGGAGGGGCAGAGATACAGGGAGAGAGAGAATGCTAAGCAGGCTCTGCACTTCTAGCGCAGAGCCTGATGTGGGGCTTGAAGTCATGAAACCATGAGATCATGACCTGAGCCAAAACCAAGAGTCGGATGCTTAGCCGACTGAGCCACCCAGGCACCCCAAGATGCTTTCTTTTAAGTTTATTTATTTATTTTGAAGGAGAGAGCAAGTGGGGCAGGGGCAGAGAGAGAGAGGGAGAGAGAGAATCCCAAGCAGTCTCCGCACCACCAGTGCAGAGTCCGACGTGGGGCTCGAACTCACGAACAGTGAGATCATGACCCGAGCTGAAGCCGGATGCTTAACTGACTGTGTCACCCACATGCCCCTAACAGACAATTTCTACAACCACTAGGAGAGCTTGTTAAAACATATTCCCAGAGATTCGGATTTAGAAAATCTGTAGCTTTAGTTTCCATTTCTAACAAGCTCCCAGGTGATGGTGATATTGCTAGTCTGAGGACCACACTTTAATTGTCCTTGATCTAGACTGAAGACTGGGACCGCAGGGGACAAGGAAAGTACAGAAATGATTTGGGGAACACACAGAAGACCAGATTCTGTGTATCAACCCCTCATTTTATCTTAGCCTTCTCACCTTCACCACTCAAGAGGGTTGGGATCCCACTGTCGCTTTTGGCCACTTTTACCTGGGGGTCATCTGCCAATCCTCAGGAAAGGGTTAAGATGCCACAGCTCTTTGATTTATGACAGAGGAGACACTTCATTGGAGTAGGGAAACACAGTCTTTAAAAAAAAAATGGTGCTGGAGTAACAGGTTTTCCATATGTGGGGAGAAAAGTCAAATTGATGCCTGCCTTCTACTATTCACACACACAAAAAATTCCAGGTAGGCTAAAGACCTAACTGCAGATGGTAAAATAATAAGGCTTTTAGAAGGTACAAGATCATCTTGATAACCTTAGAGTAGGAAAGATTTAAAAAAGACACAAAAGGCACTGTACTTAACACTGAATCCTGTTCCTCAAAAGATACCATTATCTCAGAGTCGGAGAAGATATTTGCAATCCATTTAAAACAAATGATCAGCATCCAGAATATATAAGTAACTTTAACAAAGTAATGAGAACAAGACAGTGATCCAACAGAAAATGGGCAAAATTAGAACTAGCACTTAAAAAGTGGAAATCTAAGAGGAACAAAGAGGAAATCTAAGAGTCAACAAATATTAAAAAAAAAAAGAAAGGTCTCCAATCTTAAATAGAGAACTACAAATCAGAGCCCTAACCAAATGCCATCATACCACAGTTTGCAAAATGAAACAAAATCTGACAATACCAAGTGTTGGCAAGAAGATAAACTCTCATACACTAGGAAGCAGTGTTATCTAGTAAAGCTGAAGATACATATACACTCCTACTTCTAGATGAATGAATGCCTTACACTACCCTTATAAGCACCGGGATGTAAAAGAGCTGCATTGTTCATAATTATCAAAAACTTGGCGGGGGGGGGGGGGGGGGGGGGTTCAAATGCCCAGTGACAGTAAAATGGATTTTTAAATTATGATACATTTTTTCAGTAAAATATTTTACAGTAAGGAAAACAAATGAATTAAAGATAAATGCTACATGAATGGGTGCACAAAATAATGTTGAGTGAAAAATGCTCATATAAATACATATAAAATGACACTACATCAAGTTTTAAATCAGGAAAAACTAATTCATATTGTTTTAGGTGGCACATACACTGGTATAAAAAAGCAAGGATATTATTATAAATTTCAGAATTGTGGTTAGCTGTGGGAAGATGAAGAGGGTTAAGACTGGTAAGTGATGCAGATATTTTTGGATGCTAATAATGATCTATTTCTTGACATGAAAGTAGGTTTTACTAGCCTTTATTTTACAACTATTTCTTAAATACATATGCATCTTTTTGGAATACATTTCACAATTTTAAAAAATGTTAAAAAAAAAAAAAAAAAGACAGGGGTACCTGGCTGACTCAGTCAGTAGAGCATGTGACTTGATATAAGTTCAAGCCCCATGTTGGGCCTAGAGCTTACTTAAAAAAAAAAAAAAAAAAAAAGACAAATTGGCCCTGAAGTCAGACTGATCTTGCTGAAAAACTTGTTCTACAATTTACTAAGCATGAAATCTTGAGCAATTCATAAAATCTCTTGAAATTTAGGCTTCCTCAGTTTTAACATGGAGATAATTTATGTCTCACATGTTGTGGGGTTTAAATAAGATGACATATATAAAAAGTGTCCAAAAATGCCTGGCTCAATAAAAAGAAAAAGAAGATCTCCCTGCACTAAATGATTCAATGCTGTAAGAGATCTTAATTCTCGCCAAATTAAGTTACAGATCCAACCCAAATCCTGTTTCTGCTAACAACTAAAAAAAATTTCTAAAAGCCATGTGTTTTACCGTATTTACCAGTACTGGGTTTGCAACAAAAATCTATGGCATACATTCTCAGTGAGGGTGATATTACTCCTAGAGGGGCAAAAATTAATTCTTATGGGGGAAAAAAACCTTAGTTATTTAAATGGCTTGTGGCCCTCCAAAGTTCAACCCTATCCAACAAATCCTTACTCATTAGTATCTAATTTCTCATTAGTAAGAAATTAAATTAATTAATTTAAATTAAATTTTAATTAACTTTTTTCCTTTGGGACAGTGAAATTGAAAAAAAAAGGTTAAGAAATACTGAACTGTAATTCATTCTGAAGCAGCTGAGTCTAATATGAGGAAAGAAACCGATGGAATGATCACAGTTTTGGGAAACAAGAAAATTACATAACGCATTCCATCTATCCAGAAGAGCTGAATGGGGAGAAGGTGTTCAGATTCTTCTGTAAACACAAGTCCAAGTGATGCTTTCAAATCTGATACAGAAATTTTAGGAATATCCTTAGAAATAAGAATTAAATACTGTTACAGGGAATTAAAAATAACACTCAACATTCTAGTTTTCTTTTGAGAGGAAAGGCCAGGAAATGGTAGCTCAAGGACTTAAGAAGAACCTGATGCCCCTTTCTCCCATCTAAAAAGCAACATTGATAAATTTATTTTTAAGATAGTTGATGTTTCTGAAAGACATAGGGATGTCAGTAACTTTCAATAAACTAAGGAATGACTGCTTAAGGATTTATTTTTATCAGTAACCATGCTGTTTGGTGCAAATGAATGGTTTTCAATTTTGACCATCTTTCTCACAATGTTTTTCCCTTTTTAAAAAGGAGTATTTTTCATACCCGTACTTTCAATCCCCTTCTCTGTCCTAAATCTTATACAATTCCCTCAGACAAATCTCCCTCCTTTCTCTGTTCTATTTGACTAAGAAATGACTGAAATAGCCATGATGTTAAGAGAAGTAAAATGAATTGGGCTTGTTCCAGACTACCAAGGAAATCAGTGGTCCAACACAGGTCTCCTTGTTCCAAGTCCAAGCACTATTGACCATAATTTACTAATAGTCTGCTCAAGCGTCGAGGCTAATTCTGTAATTGATTTCCTCCTTAAGAGTGTAGAACTCTCTAATCAACTGAGTTTTCCAAACTTACTGCAAATAAATTAAAAAAGGGAAAGGATAATCAGTTTCCAGACATGAGAAAATTAAAAATAAACACATGTATTAAAAATACATGAAAAATTAAAAAGACAGAAAATCCTTCCTATGACAAAAAGCATAAAAAGCAAGTACGGTTTAGGGAAGATACTAGTGAGAAAATATGTAATTTTTAAAAAGATTTTATTTATTTTAAAGTAATTTCTATACCCAATGTGGGGCTTGAACCTACAACCCTGAGATCAACAGTCATCCTCTCCACTGACCAAGCCAGCCAGGTGCCCCAAGAAAATATATGATTAAGGCCATCACTTTTCTAATGTAAAAGACAATTTGACCATAAACTAAAAGCTTCCAAACTGATTTTGAAACACTAATTATATTACTAATAATTTCTCACTACAACGTGATAAAAAATACATTTGAATATTAAAGACAATGACATGTGTTTTCATTCCATAAAAGATTAAAATTATCTAATACTACATTCATTCAGTCAACCCCTATGGAAGACCAATTCCTTATATAAATCACTTCTTCAAATCCACAAAACTCATATTCATTCATTTCTCTAAATCCATAAGGTTTTCATCATAAAACCACACTTTTCTAACACTACAACTTGAGGATACACATTGTAACCATGTAAATACTCAATATTCCTGCTAAACATGCCTTGCTAAGAACACCTTAAACAGACTGTCATCATGACGCTTTGTTGCCAAAAGAAAATGAAGTTTCTCCATGATTTTTTAATGGAAATTATCCTTGGATTCTAAAGTTCCATAACAATATTAGATATTTTATTAGATGCATTATTGTAAAAAAAAATAATTTAAAAAATGAACTCAAGTATCAAATAAGCTGTAAATTTTTACTTACATATTCAGGTTTTAATTTTTTATCTCCTCCTCTCACAGCCACTTTTTCTAGTTTATCTATAATGGGCCCAATCATTTCCTCATCTTTAAGCTGAAGCTCTTCGTGTATTATTTCTATATCTCGAATAGGATCTACACTTCCTTCAACATGCGTGATATCATCATCTTCAAAAGCACCTAAAATGAATTAAAGAGAAGCAATCCAATAAACAATACAGAAGGCCATTATCAAAGATTCCTGGAAAGTTAACAATTTATTCAAATTATTCTGAATTCTTTCAAGTAGGACATAGTGGTTTTTTGGTACTATTTAGTAATATTTAGGGCACTAGCAACAAAAACAGTAATTCAAGAGCCTCAACATTTCAAAAACTGATTGAAATAAATAAAATTAATCTTTACAGAAAGAAAATTATGCTCCAGAACTACTGCTATTTTCAGGTTTGGTACATTAAAAGACACTGAATTCCAGGCATGAGAGCCTGAAGTTCTAAACTGCACTATTAGGGTTTCCAAGGGAAACCGGATTTGGGGTGGGGGGTGGGGGTGAAATCATCTGGCAGACCTCTTCCCTGCTTCAATCTACTTTATCACTGTGGTTCTGACGGTGATTAGATAATGAACCACTCAGACACACAATTTACACAGCAGCTAATTTCATCGGCCTGATTTGAGGGTATGGTTTTTAGGGGGCTATCAAAGAAGCAGATGAAGGTGCATTTGTCATATATGAGTGACAACCATTCACACTATCTGAACAAAATGGTGCTGGCCCTTATTAGAAACACATGCTATTATCACATATTTAAAGTGCAGTTGAAGCCATAATTTCAAATTGCCAACTGGAAACATAAGGGTAAAACAACCAGATATTACTGAAGCATGTGTACTGACTTTATGCCCTTTTGAAGACATAATGTGGCAACATAATTCAACTGGATTTACTCAAATTACCAGATAAAGAACAGTATCACAAAAATGAACAAATACTGAGAAATATTATAAACAGAAAGCAGTGATATACCCACAAAACAAAAAACACATTTATAAACAAATTAATTTAATTTAAATTACCAACTAGATTATATACCCAAATTGAGATGTTTTCAAACATAAAACATCGATTATTTTAGATAAAGATATCACAGGGATCATGAGAGACAGTTTGACTGAGTTTAATGAAAGAAAAACAGTGACCATAGCTCATTCTTCCATACCAAAGACCAAGATATTCTCATTACAGGTTACAAAGAATTTTTAAATATAATTTTCTAGAATTAAAAATAATCGAGCCATTTGTATCTTAATGTGGAGCTACTCAGTAATATAAATAAAAAAATGTAAGTATATTGTTACAATTAAAATCTAAGTATTTAAAATACTTGGCATAAAAAATTCTTGGCATAAAACTGATGATATATTAAATAGTGCCATATAAATTATATGAACAAAATTAGCAAGAAAGGAGAATGCATATTATATCTTACTCGTAAACACACTAGACAGACAGTGATTTAGGTAAATTGTATGAATATTCGAAAAGCAAGAAAAATGTCTCCCTGGAAGCACGGTATTACTTATCAGGATTTGAGGCATCTTACACAAATGGCACAATAAAACAGGAAAATAAAAACAAAAGCTTCTTGGCAAAGCAACAAAGGCAGCATGGTCAGTTCAGTTATAAAAAGAACTACATTTTATGACACTCCAAGTGAAAAATATCCTATATAGTCATCTTTATGTACGAGCCAGTAAGTAACTATAGCGATGTCCTCAACAATAGTAAATGCATCAGCAGGTTTCAAATGGCAATTTCTTGATTACATTCCTCAATTTTAACTGAGCAGATAACAGAGAGAAACTAAGGAGTCGTAATTCTTCTAAAAGCAAAGAAAATAAAGCTCTCTGATCATCTGAATTAATCCAAATAGAAAACCAGAATAAAGGGAAATAGCACTTGTCTATCTTATAACCTTCAAATTAACCTCTAGGTTGCACTTTGCCTGGAGTCTGCCAAGGATTAGGCTAGAAAAGGACTTATGACTGGATCATCACTAATCCATTCCCCTACTACAGGAAAAAAACTCAAATCACAGGCCCTATACACTGTGGATTGCACTGCTGTTCCTATGCCTGAAGGTTAGTATTATTATATTCACTTGTATGTGAGTGGTAATATAGTACAAGAACTTAAATTTATTTTTGATACTAAATATTGCCAAAATTAAGATAAAAATTAAGTGAAGGAAATATTAAAGTTATCCTTTAAGACTGAATAGCCTTGTGATGACATGAAGCCTAAAACAGCTATAAAATATAAGCTTACAGAAAATTTGGTGGCCATATGCTCCAAGTTGAATAGACTTCACTGTACACTTATAGCATTCCTTCGCATCTTATCTGATTTAGTACAAAATTTAGTGGTTAAAAGTAAGGGTTCTGAAGTCAGACAAGCTTATTGGTCATAAATTCTTAAACAAATCACTGAACCTCTAAGGATCTCATTTTCACATCTTTAAAATGAAGATGTTTCTACCTCTCAGAGAATGGGTATAATTAAATCAGATAATATATGTAAAGTGCTTGGCAGACAGCCCCACACATAAGCTCTTTCAGCAACTGGGGCATATACTATTTTTTAAATGATGTAGGAATTAGTAATTAAAAAAAAAGGAATCAGTAATTTAGAAGAAATTGCATAGTAACATACTCAAACATTAGTTTTGAGTAATACTGTTTCATATCATTCAGTTCACCTTGGGACAGGTTAAAATAAGTTTTGTGAGATTTTCCCCCACTAATTCTTATTAGTTCACAACATTTTACCCTAGTCCATACCAAAGTTATTTATTTCAGCTTCACTTTAAAACACTGATTATTATGATTATTACAATTATTATAATTCCCCTTTGGGGGAAACACTGTACTGGTAAAGAAGATGACTTTAGTCATCTTGAAGACTATACTATATCATACCGAACTGTTAAATGAGAAAGTTATTTCCATTTCAATTCTCTTCAGTCCTTCTGACTATATCAAAGAGAAAGTATCAGTTTGATGCTGTTGGTATTTAATATCTAACATTTATAAATGTATCTCTTTATCAACAGAGCAGGCCTCAGTCTCAGAGCTTCTAAAGGCTAAAAAAATTAGTAAGTATGCAGTTTTCATTGTATTTGTTTTTATTATCTCAATATCTACAGGTGATACTAATTTTCTACTTACATTAGTGACAAAGTTTCCTGTTTAATTTAGTAAAAAAATGTGAGATCAAAAAAAATTTTGTCAAATCAAGAAATTTCTTTGGTGATGGGATTTTATCTGATTTTTTAAAACTTTGCGGGGGGGGGGGTGGTGCTTGGTGGCGCAGTCGGGTTAGGCGTCCGACTTTGGATCTCAGTTCAGGTCATAATCTCACAGTTTGTGAGTTTGAGCCCCACATGGGGCTCTGCTCTGATGGTGCAGAGTCTGCTTGGGATTATCTTTCTCTGCCCCCAACCCACCCCCCCCCACCCCGCCCCACACTCAGAATAAATAAACTAAAAAAAAAAGACTTTTTTGGTACTGTTCTGTATAAAGTAAGCTAATGTGATACAGCATGTGTGTGCAGGGAGGGGAATGATCACGCTGCTGTGCCATACTTTAGCTAGGATAGTAAGGGAGGCCTGTCTAAGGAGATGACACTAGTCCCGAGGCCAGAATGGCCAGAAGGAGGCAATAATATGAAGATCTGAGCGCAAAGGATCTAAGAAGGAAGTATAAAATCCTTAAAATGGGAACAAGCTTGAAGTGCTTCAGAAATAGAAATAAAAGGTCAGTGTGGGTGAACCACAGGAGAGGATGGTAAACAGAGGGTAAGTTGGAGAAGTAAAGCAGTTCACATTCATTCATAAGTGATGTGAGCATGCATTTTATTCTAACTGTAATGGGAAGCCATTAATTGGAGAGTTTTAAGTAAATAAAGAGGAGACAGGGTAATAACATATGATTTACGGTAAGAGGCCACTTTGGCTACTTTAAAAAGAACACACTTTAAGGGAGAGGACAAGAAGAATGGCAGAAAGACTCATCAGGAGTTGGTGGTAATGGTACAGATGAGAGATGACCAGATGAGTGGTTAACTTGAAATAAAATGGAGGAGAAATGTTTGGACTGGGAATATATTTGAGAGATGGACTAGATGTAGGATGGAAGGTCATGACTAAGATATAAAGTTGGGAGTTATCAGATATGTTTAAAGTTATGGATCTGGATGATGTCATGTGAAAAGAGCACTCCAACACTCAAATGTTTGATGGGAAGGAAGATTTGGCAAAAGAGACTAAGAAGGGGTGACAACGTGAGAGAAAATGGAAGGAAATGCTCTTATGGGACTGAGGGGAAGAAAATGTTTCAAAAAGGGCAGAGTACTCAACTATAGCAAATGTTGCTTAGAGGTAAAGAAAGGTAAGTACAGAAAGCTGACCACTGATCTTTGGCAAAAAGTGATTCTTTAAGAAATACTTTAATGGCTGTATCTTCTTCACTATTTCTTCTAGATATCAGTGATGGGAATACTATAACTCAAGGATCTGTCCCCTTATTTATTATAACTCTAGAGCACAAAAGAACTAAATCCTAGCATTTCTAAGTTCATTCAGGTTTTAATATACTCCTCTCTAATATACTCTAAATGGACTAGTTACATAAGGCAAACACCATTATTTTTCTCACAATCTTTGAAAGGCATCCTATCAGTTAAGAAGGTGGCCCACTTAAAAATCACGGCCACATTCAAAGTTTCACATTCCAAGTAAGCTGGCATAAACAAACACTGAAACAAACACTGACCAGCTGCAAGTTGGTAAACCAACTGATACGGAATCATTGACACCATACAATACACATCACCAAGAACAAAATCTGTAAAATCAAGTCACATATAAGGCTTCATTCAGAATTTTCCAAGGCCGCAGCTCTATGCCAAAAGACAGTGGAGAGAAGTCTTCTAAGTTCTAAGGAAAGAAACAGTGACTCAAGAATTTTAAATCCAGCCAGCCTGTTTTTCAAGGATAGATTTTGACAGGAATAGAGATTAATGGCAAACAGACTGCATTAATACATTCTAACATATAAGTAAGACTGAACAACTACAGAAATAATGCAAACAAAACAGAACATATATATTATAAACTATGAAAAGTTATAAATAACAAAAATTCAGAGATAAGGAAAGGGAGGTAAAAACGTTAAGTGTGCTAATTTCCTCATCTTTCACAATAAGGGATCAACAGATGGACATATAAAGATGAAACATGTAATTAAAAAATAATGTCTCCAATCTCTCAGTGTTCTCGTGATCCTATTTCTTAACTCTATCTAGCAGAATCATTTAAGAAAACATATCTTTTGTGAAAAAATTACCTGAAGTTCAGTCATTTCTTCTATATTACTTCAGTTTTTTCTTTCCTTCAAACCCAATAAAATAAAATGTAGCATTCTATTTAAAATAGCATATACATTAGTGATCATATTTTTATGAAATTGTTTCTCTCTCTTAATAACACTGACCAAATGCTAATAAAATAATGCCTGGGCAGTGAGCTATTGAGCAATTTTCAAATCTTCTTCATCAGTTTGGTCTTGCTTTAAAGTTTTTATAATGAACATGTACTGTTTGCGCAAGTCATTTTTTAAGCACAATAAATCGGTTTAACTTCAAGAGAAATTTGCACAAATTTTACTTGAAATTTTGGCTTTGCACTGACTAGTCACAAGGAGAAAGCCACTATTACCATAAAAATTATTTTACACTATACATTTTTAAACATATAAAAGAGATGAATGAAAATAATAAACTATAGTAAAGCCTTCTTATCAAATGATTTGTTACAGGAGAAAATTACCCATAAGCTAGGCTTATGGATCCCATCACAAAGACTTTTTACCCATCAATCCTGCATCATTTCCTTTCATAACAAAGCACCTTTCTCATATCTTCCTGACTTCTCTCACATTTCCAATACTTTTTTCTTCTCTTTTGCTACTCAGCAGCAAAGACTTCATCTTGCTCACTTCATTAGGGAAAATGCATGTGATGTTTGGAAAACCAAGGCCCCTTTTTGGTTGTACCCAATCTTTCCTTCTTTCCAGCAGTGAAACAGAAAACATTACCTTCTGTTTATGGCCAATCTCTCTACCGTCTCTGCTATGAATCTTACCCTCTCCCAAGGAAATTTGCTCCACAGATTATTCCTTGTATCCTTGTATTTCCTGAGACCTCAATCTAGTATGCCTCTCTCTCTCCAGTATTTGTAGCATCTCTATTCACTAATATTCTCCCATTAACATTTAAGCAGCCTTAAGATTCTACAGTAAATCAATCATGTCAGCCATCCTTGGACATTAATCCCCATTCTACTATTGCTTTCTTTCCTCTAGTTCAAGGTCAAATTTTTTGGAAAGAGCTGTCTGTACCTGCCCTACTTCTTTCCTCCCTCCTTAGAACTTAACCCACTGCAGTTTGGTATGCTTCCACCATGCTCTCAGAAGCTGATCTCAAAAAGGACACCAATGATTTGTCTTCATGATGCTAGGTCAAGTAGCCATTCTTCAGAAATCTTGAGTTGCCTGTCAGTAGCGTCTAGCTTCAGAGCACTGATATAATCCCTTTCGCAGATTCATTATAACCACATTCTCCTGATTTTCTTCTAGTTTCTCTGGCCATTTCTTCTTAGGCTATTCCTTTACTTGCTCAAACTACCACCTAAATGTTGATGTCTTTCTTAGCTGTCTTCTCTTATCCCTCTATTATACACTCATTTACAGAATTTCCAGCCCAGAACTTCCCTGAGTGGCTCCAGTATATTCTGAGGTCACAGCAAATAAGATGAGCCAAAAATTCTTTTTAGTTATTACAGAAATCATTTCTATCATAAAATCTGTTCACTAAGTGAATAAATGCAAAATGTCAATGCTTATACTAAAGTTGTAACTTTTAATATTTATGTGCCTTCTTTACTAAGAACCAGTCAAAAGAGAAATATTTTACTTGGTGAGACGTATTTGACTACTCATATGGCACTGGACATTCTGAATATTTATTTTCTGGTGTGATGTGGCAGAAGTGAGTTCACCATTTTCAATTATTATAAATGGATTAAAGTTTGATCAATTTACTCATTCATTCAAAGTCTAATATCTTATTCCATAAGATAAGATTTGAATAAGAAAGATAAATCTAGTGTTTAGGATGCTAAATCTAACTAGGAAGGATTTCAGAAATAAAAATATACTTCAGAAATTCAAGACTCCAGTGAACTGCTTTGCTATATTTCTACTTAAATCTAGGCTATATTCAGTTTTCAGAAGCATTCTAGTTAGATGTCGAAATAGGTTTTAAAATACATGACGTATCTAAGTATATAGGCTTCACAGCAGTACTTTATGTAAACCACCTGTCACAGAAACCTTATATTCCAAATTGCATGTCTGGTGTTTTCTTGGGAATAAGAGAGTATATGGTCAAGATGAACCTATTTGACTTATGTTTTTTTCTATCTTCTACCACTACACAATACAGAGATAAGGAATTCCTTGGTATATAAACCAGTATATAAACTGTCACCCGCTCAACACATATATAAGACCACAATATGCTTTGCTAAATAGAAATTCCCCATTTAAAGAAAGCTTGCTTATATATCTAACAATAGGCTAAGTCTTTTGAGAATTAACAACAAAAAAAAAAATAATAGGACCTTAGTCTCAATGAGTGGACAATGTGGTTGGAAAAACAAATCTTATCTAATAAAAAGAATAATATTCACTAACAAGAACTTTAAGTATAGGTTCAATTAAGAATTAATCATCAAGGCCTTTAAATATAGGGGAAAAATATATTGGTAAAGAAGAGGAAGAAAGGCATGACAAGTAACAGGGAAAAGCATCAGAGAAAAAACAGGCTGAAATAAACAAGGCTTACCTGAGAGCTGAGTACAGTAAGAAATTATACTGAGGAGTAGTAGAAGATAAAAGTTTATCACATCAGGTTGGTATGAAGGATAGGAAAGTCCAAATAGGAATATAAGTCTGGATCTCAACTGATAATCAGAGGGAGCCAACACTGGTTTTTGTGTTAGTAACAAATGGAAAGCAGCATTTAGAAAGACTAACCAGAAGTAGGGAACCAGCTAAAAGAGAATTGCTGTACTCTAAATACACTGCCAAAGTACACTAGGATACTAGTGTACTAGTGTACTAGGCAATCAGGATGAATAGTGAGACTTAACTAAAGAAAACAGTCACCCAGATAAAAGCAATGAGAGAGAGAGAGAGAGAGAGAGAGAGAGAGAGAGAGAGAGAGAGAGA
>NW_026057584.1:58371181-58461546 GCF_023721935.1 Panthera uncia | reverse complement strand
AGAGAGAGAGAGAGAGAGAGAGAGAGAGAGAGAGAGAGAGAGAGAGAATTGTAAGGTTTCAAGCCAAAAGATCTTTATTTGCACTCAAGGTGACATCAATACCTAATAAGATTCAAAGCCCAAATCCAGTATGAAACCAAAAGGTATTATATAATGAAAGTACAGACTCTTACAAATATAAATAAAAATAAAAAATAAAGTACATACTCTAGAAAAAAAAATATTACATGTATATACTGAACCTTAAATCATAGCACCAAATCCTGCATGCCACATAATTTCACATTCTTTCCAGTTTCTCCTATGTGGTAAGAATAAATGTTTTGAGGGGTGCCTGGGTGGCTCAGTCAGTTAATCATCTGACTTTGGCTCATGTCATGATCTCCTGGTTCGTGAGTTCGAGTCCAACGTCAGGCTTTGTGCTGACAGCTCAGAGCCTGGAGCCTGCTTCAGATTCTGTGTGTGCGTCTCTCTCTTTGCCCCTCCCCCTCTCGTGCTCTCTCTCTGTCTCTCATAAACAGACAAACAAACAATGTATGTATGTATGTTTTGACCATCTGTATTCTAACCGAGAGTCTCACCACAATTACTAAAAGGTTAGGGGGCACTTTACCAAACCAGTAGAAGAAATATTATTAAATACAATGCTAGAAATCAAGATAAGGATATCCTGCTCAAAAAAATCTTTTCCTTTTTGAATTTCTAACCCACTTTTCAAACAAAGTCATACCTTGTGTCAGAACTATGATTCCCAACTTCCTTAGAATTCTATAGGTCATTAAAGAGAAGGGAGAGTGCTAAACTTGTATTAGCAACTCAACATCTATAGTTTTATTCATAAACACTGAAAAATGCCAGTTCCTATTTACTTTCCATAAATGACATGACAAAAATTCCTCAAAAATTGTTAATGTTTATGTATTCAATTACTTTTAAAGGTATATAATACATACATATGTGTGTGCATCTATATCTATATCTATATCTATATCTATATCTATATCTATATATTTTATTGTCAAGTTAGCTAACATAAAGTGTAGTCTTGACTTCAGGAGTAGATTCCCGTGATTGATCGCTTACATACAACCAGTGCTCATCCCAACAAGTGCCCTCCTCAATGCCCATCATCCATTTTCCCCGTGCCCCCCCAACCCTCCACTGCCATCAACCCTCTGTTCTCTGTATTTAAGAGTCTCTTATGGTTTGCTTCTCTCTATGTTATTTTTCCTTCTCTCCCCCTATGGTCATCTATTAAGTTTCTCAAATTCTACATATGAGTGAAATCATATGATATCTGTCTTTCCCTGACAGACTTATTTTACTTAGCATAAGAGAGAGAGTGCAAGCAGGGGAGAGGCAGAGAGTGGGGGGGGCAGGTTCTGAAGTGGGCCCAACGTGAGGCTGGAACTTATGAACCTTAAGATCATGACTTGAGTGAGTGGAAGTTGGACACTCAACCGACTGAAACACCCAGGTGCCCTGGTGACAAATTCTTTATTTTATGGTGGAGAAAAGTGGTTGAAAGCAGGAGTTAAAGGGGCGCCTGGGTGGCTCCGTCAGTTGAACGACCGACTTTGGCTCAAGTCATGATCTCACGGTTTGTGAGTTCGAGCCCCGCATCGGGCTCTGTGCTGACAGCTCAGAGCCTGGAGCCTGTTTCGGATTCTGTGTCTCCCTCTCTCTCTGCCCCTCCCCCACTCATGCTCTCTCTCTGTCTCAGAAATAAATAAACATTAAAAAAAAATTTTTAAAGCAGGAGTTAAAGCTGTTTATTGAACACTCCAGATGCTCTGATTTAGTAGTGTAGTTTAAGCCCAGGTTTACAGGTGCACTTAATTTTTTTTAAGTAGGCTTCAGACCCAGTGCAGAGCCCAACGTGGGGCTTGAACTCATGATCCTGAGATCAAGACCTGAGCTGAGATCAAGAGTTGAATGTTCAACAGACTGAGCCCCCCAAGTGCCCTGACAGGTGCACTTTAAAACTCTAGCCCTGGGGTGCCTGGGTGGTTCGATCAGTTAAGCATCCAACTTCGGCTCATGTCATGATCTGGTGGTTTGTGAGTTCAAGCCCTGCATTGGGCTCTGTGCTGACAGCTCAGAACCTGGTGGAACCTGCTTTGGATTCTCTCTCTCTCTCTCTCTCCCTTCTCCCACTCACACTCTGTCTCTCTCTCTCAAAATAAATAAACATTTAAACAATTAAAAAAAAAAACCTCTAGTCTTAATCTACATAAAGCCCCTTCTCATCTTGACAATGAAAGCAATTTGAGCAAAAACAGAATCTAATTCATAGCTGAACCTCAAGCTTATAATATTTCTCTACCTCTGTATTAAATAAGATGTGCAGTTTTAGCTACCTTCCTTAAGTTACGAAGTGGGGAAAGGGCATCTTGATTTATTGTATTTACTTCAAAAATCAATTTACCTTCTTAAAGAATCTAGGACACAGAAAAGAACCAAAAAAACCATTCTGCTAACAAAATTCTGCTAAAAAGGCTATAGATTTAAGCCTCTTAAGCTTTCAGAGTCTGAAGCAAATGAAAAAGGGTTCTATCAATCAGATTTTAATTACCTCAAATGGATATATTTACAGTCCTCTGGAAAAATAAAATATTGTGTAAACATACAAAAACGAAAATAATTGTCTAGTAATGTAAGATAAACTGTTAATTACTTGATGCACAGCATAAATGGAACCGCATAACAAGACTTGGTGGGTTGTACTTATTTACAATAACAAATCAATCAAAAGTAGCCTTTAAAGTCTTTAACCTTCATTTTCCAGGAGAAAACTTATTATCTGAGACATAGCAAAGGCCCCCAAATAATTCAGTCTATGCTACAGGCTAACTGTTTAATGCTGGAATAGAAAATAGAACTATGGGTAGCCAAAAAAATTTGCTTTTGCTTTGCTTCTCTTCCCTCTCCTCTCCTCTTTCATTATACGAAAAGGCTCAAAACAAAATCCTGGTCAACAGGAAAAAAACCGACCCTATCTCTGACATAATAAAAAATTAACCAAGGTTTTCAAAACGCTTAGTAAAATAACATGCACATGTGGCTGACTTTGAGAGACCAATCTAAAATTAAAGAAATTATACATGACTTATGCAGAACTTTTAACAAACTAGTTAATTTATATGAAAGCAATCAAGCAATGCTAGAAATAAAAAATCATCCCCAATCTTGAGACAAATAGATATTTAGGAGAGAATAACAAAGTAGGTCAGTCAGGTTCTGAGAAACCTTACAAATTTTTATTATTTTCTCCTAATAGTAAGAGTTCGTATAAATTAAAAATAATATGCTTTTAAGGAGTAACTCAAAAACAAAACATTAAGTAGGAAGAACAAGATGAACAAAGAGAAAAAAAAAAGATATAGGTATATAAACATGAAAACTGGTAAATATGAAGCTTATGTTAGTGTAGTAGGAAGGAAAAAAGCCTTTTGGTTATTACTGATACCACTTAACTGATCAGAAGCAACACACTACAAAATCATACAATATAGTTCTTTAAACGTACAGAGCACCAAAAAACTCTGCCTAACAGTTACTGCTATTGTACTTATATTGTAGATAATAAGACATCCACACCATTAAAGATTTCTTAAAGTCACTTAAAAGTTATGAATTATAACCCAGAGTCAACACCTGTACTCAATCATATTCAACTGCTCAAGGGCTTGACATTTTTAGTTGCTGAAACCTATCAACTCTTTTTTTATATATCAACTCTTTCCAAAGAAGTAGGCAGAAAGTACCTTAATGAGAACTAATATTCATCTCTCAATATTTTCACTTCTTATTCTATATAAGATACCTGAAATGTATAAAAGGCAATTTTAATCAATGATATTTTAAATTAGTATTTATCGAGATTCTGCTCTACCTCCAATATTGAGCTAGCTGCTTTTGTTGTATTTAACCTTTCCAATAACCATCTCACTAACTTCCTAACTTCTAAAACGGCATTAACCCTTCTGCCAGTAGAAAAATTCCTCTATAAAATGGCTTTGCCCCACACTCATTCTCCACAAATCCTCAGTTCCAGTCAAACTTGTACTGACTCAGGAAGTCCAGAAAGTTCTTCACATTCGACTGTCACTGTATTTTTGCCCATTCCCTTCCCTGGGTCTCAAAGACATATATCATTTCCATTACAAATCAAATCTATCCCTAAAATGCATAGTTAAATTTCCCCTCATCTTACAAGGCAATCCTAGAGGAGTCCGGGTCTATATTTCTACAATTCCAGAGTCATAGGAGGAATTGTAGGGACTTGTTTGGAATAAAGTATGGTAAAATTAGTGGCTTAATATATTACCCCAGATAAGGCTCCTGGGAAGATCCATTTTTATACCTTTTATAGAGTTCTGTTGTAAGCAGGGGGAAAATGCAGAGAGAAATTAACAAAAACCAGAATCTTATCTTTACTACCAGTACTGTAAGCAATGAATAAAAGAGTCATGTGGACTCTGCCATTCACAATATAAGCTAAAGAGCAAAGCAGAGCTTTAATTTTTCTAATGTCAGTGCTCACTGATATCTCACCTTTTAATCAAACTGATCCATTCTCAATAATTTCATTTTACAGTTTTTTAAAAAAAAAATTTTTTTTTCAACGTTTTTTATTTATTTTTGGGACAGAGAGAGACAGAGCATGAACGGGGGAGGGGCAGAGAGAGAGGGAGACACAGAATCGGAAACAGGCTCCAGGCTCCGAGCCATCAGCCCAGAGCCTGACGCGGGGCTCGAACTCACGGACCGCGAGATCATGACCTGGCTGAAGTCGGACGCTTAACCGACTGCGCCACCCAGGCGCCCCTCATTTTACAGTTTTAATGCTATTACTCATCCTTCTGCATGGAATAGTCTTCCTCCCCACTTCTGCCTTTCAAGAGAAGTTACGTATTTTTCATGGCCTTAATCAGATGTCACTGAAACGATACTTCCACGATACCTTCTCCAACCATACCTGCTTTCTGAACTATCAACAATAATCTATTTTATTCACATGATCTGTAGCATGTATATCTAGTATTAGAATGTATGTGATTAGTATGCGATTAACTGTGATTAGTATGTGATTCTATCTCTTAGTTACGTAAGCTGGAGGATTCTGTCTTATATGCCTTTCTAGTTCTCTCCAGTGCCTTGATCAGAGCTGATACATAATTAGGCATTAGGTGAAGCGAAGAATAAAGGAATTAATGAATGAATGAATGTTTCAAGCACTCATTAGCACTCCAAATGAAAAACTGTTGGAGGGGAACTATGGATTCTAGATGAAGCTAGACATGTAGCACAACAGCAAAGGATCAGTTTCACAGCACACAATAAGATATTTAGCAAGTATTTCAAAGGAACCAGTGCTAAGCATGTCAATCACATAAATTAAGAGTAAGTAAAACACAAAACACGGCAAACTGCAATAACAGATGTGAGAAAATTTTGTGTTTCATCTCTTCACCTTTGAACTGCATGACTATTAGTGATGATTATTCATTTATTTTCTGAGGACTTCTTGGGTGTACTGTACTGGATTAGTATTATGATAGAATTTTTAAAATTTATAAATCAAATTAAGAAAAAACATACCTATAAACTATAACTAAGATCAATAAACACAAAAGGAAAGGAGAGACAGGGATTAATCAGCACAAATCAGGATTAAGGAGGGAAGGCGTGAATATAGATGAGGACTTTCAGAGACCGACAGCAGCAAACAGAAGCAGAGTCAAGAGGACATTCCAGGCAGAATGGAAATATAAGTATGGCAGAAGTGATTAAGGGCACAGATTCTGGGATCAGACTATCTGGATTCAAACCTGGGTTTCAGACTATTTGATTCATCCGTTGTAGGATTATTTAATTTCTCTGTGCCTTCGTTTTCTTATCTGTAAATATATAAAATAATACCTACTTCATAAGGTTGTTCTGACAATTAAAAATGATAACATATGTAAAGATCTTAGGATGGTGCCCGGTACATAGAAAACACTCAGAATATGTTAGCTATACTGATAAACGAAATGATAAAGACAAGGTATATATCATGGTTTTTCAATCTTGCTACTACTAACATTTGGGTCCATGTAATTCTTTGTTGCAGGGGGCTGACTTGTATATTATAGGATGTTTAACAGCACCCCTGGCCTCTACGAACTAGATGTCAGTAACATACACATGTGCACACATGCACGCAAGCATGCACTCCGACTGTGAATATCAGAAATGTCTTCACACAGGGGAGCATGGCTGGCTCAGTTAGTGGAGCGTACGACTCTTGGTCTCGGGGTTGTGGGTTCAAGCCCCATGTCGGCTGTAGAGATTACTGAAAAATAAAATCTTAAAAAAAAAAAGTAATGTCTTCAGACACTGCTAACCCACAGTTGAGAACCACTGGCGTACATTAAAATACAAAGGTTGTCCTATACAGCAACCAAAAAGATACTACCATAGGTGCAAATATGCAGGTGTCAATTGATGGAAACCTTCTAACAGTGATTGAGGAGTTGAAATTTAATCTCTTATATTAGAACATGCCAACAGAGATTTTCAGAGAAACACTGTTATGATCTTGTTCTTGCTTACTTATTCACTCATGCTCTCTTTAAATGATTCTATCAGTTTTGTACAAGATCTAATAGTTTGAGGGCACCTAAGTGGCTCAGTCTTAAGGGTCCAACTCTTGATTTTGGTTTGGGTCATGATCTCACGGTTGGTAGGACTGAGCCCTGTATCGGGCTGCTTGGGATTCTCTCTCTCTTGTTTTCTCTCTCAAAACAAACAAACTTAAAAAAAAAACAAAGCAAACAAATAAACCTGGGGCACCTGGGTGGCTCAGTTAGTTAAGCTCAGGTTTCAGCTCAGGTCATGATCTAGTTTGTGAGTTCAAACCCCGCATCCAGGCACTATCAGTGCAGAGTCTGCTTAGTATTCTCTCTCTCTCTCCCTCTCTCTCTAACCCTCCCTTGCTCATGTTCTCTCCCTGCCCCCCTGCCCCCACCACCTCTCTCTCAAACTAAATAAATAAACTTTAAAAAAAAAAAGATCTAATAGTTTGGAGAGACATCGATGGTCACAAGCAAAGCAGTTGACTGTTGGGTACTAGTGCTAGAAATAATGTGAAAGGGGTCAAATCTAAAAAAAAAAACAAAAAAAAAACACTTAAAATCTTTACAAAGATTTTTTTTTTGTTTGTTATTGGGTAGGAAGAATGATATCAAATTGAGAAGAAATGAAATGTAGCCAGCCATAAAATTAGAGGTATGTAATATTTAGCTAAAAATACAATTTTAAGGCATATTTTTAAAACGTTTACTGAATGTTAATCAGAAAGAGAATGGTGCCAGGAGCCAGAAGGCAAATTTCAGAGATGAGAAAAAGTTGAATAAGATTAGTTTCTGCCTTCAAAGATGTTTATAATCTAAGAGGGGAGACAGATCAGCACATAATTAATACAAGTAAATCCAGGCTGAAGGGAAGCAAGGAGGGGGTCAGTATTCAGTATAAGCTGATGGAAAAAGATAGTCTCAAGGTTTCAAACTGGAACACTGGAGTCATGTAGATGCCATTTAAAATTTAGATTAAGATTCATGTACAGGTTTTGACGGAAGTATAAATTATTTTTTAATCCCATATTTAAGTGTATTGATGCTGTGATAAGAGATAATATTGTCTCCACAAGAGTTTGAAACTGGTGTTTAAATGCTAGAAAAATGTAAATATGTGACAGGTATTAGTCAAGTAAATGGCTGGCTATTAATTTTAAAAATAACTACTTTATAGCTTTATCTATAATATCAATGGACCATGACTTTTACCCAGATTTTGTACAATATGAAGGTGCAGGAGAAGGAATAGAAAAAGGAGGACTCTGGTATTAGAACAGGGAAGTGATGGTTTGACTGAATCCACATTAAACAACAGGGAACACATCTGTGGGTCCAGATGAAAAGTATTATGAAGGTAGAGGTCTTAAAACCAAATAACATACCTCACAAAATAATTACATCCTTAAATACAATAATCCACAGTTCTAAAACAAGAGCAGAAACATGGAAGAACAGGTAAGGCCTAGAGACTACATCAAAGACAGGCAAGCAATCACACCTTAGGGAGCAGACTGTATAAGGTAGGTCATTGCATCCCCAGTAGTCTTCCAAAACAATCCACTCTAATTGACTCAGCAAAGTGAGTACCAACTATCTGAGAGCATCCTAGAATTCTAGTGCCATCCTAAAATCCTAAAGATCCAGTCATCACAGTCACTATTTAAGCCCTGAGCAAACAATCACCACCAGGTGGTGCCAAACCAAAGACAGTACCAGAATGGACCTGGCTGGGCCAGCACCTTGTCACACCCTTCACCCTCCTGCAGCTAGCTTTGCAGGTTCACCCTAGTCATTTCATTCATTTAGCACTAAAATCACCTCATATTTATGCAAATGAAACTTTGGGACCCATGTAGCACATTATGTCGAGCATTAAGGGGTGGTTACTGTAATACATTTTTCGGGGGGTGGGGCTCAGGGAGAGAGGACAATCTGGGCTTACGTGAGAAGCCTAGTTACAGTAGTCCCACTTATCCATGGTTTCAGTTACCTGCAGTCGACTGTGGTCTGTAAGCAGATGCTCTTCCTTTTGATGCATCATCAGGAGGTCAATAGTAGCCTAATACTACATACAATGCCTACATCATTCACCTCACTTCATCTCATCATGCAGGCATTTTATCATCTCACATCACAAGATGGGTAAGTACAGTACAGTAAGATATTTTGAGAGAGAAAGAAAGAGACACCACACTCATATAACTTTTATTACGGTTATTGTTACAGTTTTTCAATTTTTATTATTATTCTCTTACTGTACCTAATTTATAAATTAAGCTTTATCATAAGTATGTATATGTAGAGAAGAAACAATAGACCGGGATTAGTACTATCCATGGTTTCAGGCATCCATGAGGGGTTTTGGAAAGTATCCTTCACAGATAAGGGGGGCCTGCTACACACAGGAATAGACTAAATTTTTTTTTTTTGCTTTATGCCTTACTTCGTTAATATAAATGCAAATAAAATCATAAAAATAATCAGAAAATAAATTAGAATGCAGTATACTAAAAGTTCTAACTAAGACTTCAAACAGTTAAATATGAACACGATGAATACTTCAAGCCTTTCCCACATGGCTCTACTAATGAACCATGATCTTCAACAAGAGTGAAATGATATAATAGCACCAATCCCCCCCCCCCCCCCCCCCCCCCCCCCCCGAAGAAAGTTAAATGATCCTTTGGTTCTTTTGTCTTTAGAGCATAAAACATGGGGACTACAGTAAAACAAAGGAAGACAAATCTCCCTACCCCCTCCCGAATGTAAAAAATATATAAAAGTTCCTTTAAATTCCTTTAAAAATTACCTCAAAATTTCCAGTAAAAGACTTCATGGCAAACTTACTCCCCTCCATCTCCACCACCACCAGATTTTAGCACTGCTTATATGTTATACCTGTCAAGATCTGATGACTGTATGTTATGTATTCATCTGAACAGAACCACTACACTTAGTTACAGGCTATCATCAACCAATTCATTCTCTTGCTAAAATCAAGTCATCCAATTACTCCTTGACTAATCAAGGCTGTTTTGGCTTTTTCTTTTTTCAAAAGGTACTCAACAGCATAAACAGTTCACTTACAAGAAATGGAAAGGGGCTAATCAGCAGAATTATTGTTTTGCTGCTACAATTTGCAGTATTTAAATTTAGTTGCTGATTGGACTGAAAGTTTTATGATATAGCATATGAAACTATTTTAATACAACTGGGAAGCTGTGTAGCTGTATTGTCTTGCCATGGCTATATTGGTCTACTTTGTAGGATAGATAATTGACCACTTTCCTTAAAATAAAGATATTTTAAAAATAAGTTTTAGTATACTTTCCCACATACATTGGTTTTATAAAGGCAACATGTTATTAATTCCTGAGCGTTATTTTTAACGTTAGCAACTATGTGCATACATACACATGCTGTAAAAACCCACAATTGCTTGGGGTTTTAATTTACACTTATTTGGGCTTCTAAGCAGCAATAAACTAAGAGACATTATTTAATTATCTTATTTAAGAAAATAAAGAGGTACATGTTTTATATAAATCCACATTATCCCTTATATAATAAATAAAACAGTGAACACTGTATTTCTAAAATGGGGATTATTTCAATTCAAGAATAATTTTGGGTGCAAACTATAAAATGAAACTATTATCCATCAACATTATTACTCAATATAGAATTTCTGAGAAAATATTTAACAAAATGACTAAAGACTAAATCTAAACACTGAACTAAAACCTTGGACTTTTTCACTAAAAAGAAAAAAATTAATATGTCAAAATCTTGACAAAGTTTTGGAGAGAGATGATGAGATCCATTCTTTAAATTCAGATTACCTTATTAAGTACAGAGATACAATAACAAAAAGGATAGGCTGTATTTTGCAGGAGGAATAGATGCTTTTATAGTAAAAGGGATAGTTAGGGTTTTTAAAAAAACAACAACAAACTTAACACGTAACCAAATTTCTTACACATTAAATAATGCTGTGCACTAACCATCAACAAGAACTTACATACAGAAAGGAAAACATATACACACATAGATAAGATTAAAACAATTTCTAAATCTTTTATATATGTGCACATAATTACATAAGTAATACTCTATAGGCATATGTTTTGCATGCTAAGACCCATATAGAAATGAAATTCTATACAGAACTGTGAAATTATACTTCCATTAAAATGTCTGACAGGACCACTTAACATACACACAAACATTCCAGAAAGTCTTACTTTCACAAATGCACTTACAACGTATACAAATGCTAGGACACTTCAAACCAACTATGTTTAATTTCTAAAAAATGTTATTTTAGTAATTTTTTAAACAGGATTCAATCTAGCTTACCTATGCTGAAATTCAAGGAAGCAAATAAATTAAAAACTAAAATACATTGATAGAAAACTAGTATTCTTTAAAGATGAATATTTCAGAGTCGGCACACCTGCCAATATATTAAAAATAAGTAAAATCAACTACAAAAGTGATAAATCAAATGCCATGGTAGACCTGACTTCTCGAGACAGCATTTTCAGCCGTCTTTTGTGGCTTTGTTTGGCGCCATAGTCCTTTAAGTTTTGTCTTCATAAAGCCCTAACTAGTTGTAATCATTTGCAGCCTAATTGTGGACATTTATCTGCTTTTCTTATGCATAGAACATAGCTATTAAAGCTGAATGGTGATGGTGTGAAGTATAGGTTAAATTGGGTGAAATTAAAGCAAATTACTCCGGGATGTGGAAATCTGAAAATAGAAACCACCAATGATTTGCAACCCTCTTGATGATCAGCTTCACAGAACCCTAAACGACAAGAAAACTTACATATTTTAAAGTTAACTAGGTTTTTAAAAATAATATGTATAAATGTATTTTTAACTACATGCACTTCTTAGTAATGTTGGAAAGATTATTTGTTTAACTCAGCTGCAATGTGAAAAAGATCTCAGGTTTCTATTTTAAATAGTGCAGTTCATTTCTTAAATGAGATTTCCTTTCCGTCATATAAATTTTTACCTATACAAATTCATCCAACTATGTCAAACACAATCTATACACATTATCATATATTATTCTGCTAGCAAAGTTTTAACCCTGAATAAAAGTATTAATGCTGTAGATAATATAACACTGAAGTTATACTAATAAAAGTAAATTAAAAATGTAAACATAAATTTATCATATCTATAGGCATATTTATATATATATGCCATACATAAATCTGCGTATGTGACTAGCATACAGAAAAAATATACAGAGGCCTAGAAATAAATATAAAACATTAAAATACAAAAATTTTATTTTCATGTATCTAAAATCTTACTGGTTAATCCACAGTTTGGATTAAGACAATAAAACATTTGCACCTTGCATGTTTTCTTAGGCAAGCAAACAAAATAGTATAAAACAAATTACTAGATCACAATTTAGACGAGCTTACTCTAAAGCTGGAAAACATTTCTAGCAATGAAACTGACACCTTTTTATTGACTGCTATGCAGAAAGCATATTTAGGTATCTGGGAAGAAAGAAAATTACATGACATGTCCTAAACCTTCAAGGAGCTTACAGTTCAGTTGGAGAAATAGGACAAGCGTATGTAACTAAGTCATGGCTGCATGAAATGGTACCTACTACCATGAAGAAAGCTCCTAATCTCAAAGATAAGAAAGAAAAGGGGTTTTAGGGAGGAGGATCACAGAGGATATGGACCTTAGAGAATAAAATTCAGCCAGAGGTACAGCAAAGACACGGCAAAATGCATAAGGTACATTCAAAGCACAAAGAACAAATGCATCTGAGGAAATTTAAGAACAGATAAGAAAGCAATGAAAAACATTAATGCTTGACAATGAAGAGCCTTGAGTATTAAGCAGAAAATGTAATTCCCAGTAAGGCATGAATGTTTTACAAGAGGCAGTAACAATCCAATGCAATGACTCACAAACAGTGATATATCTTACTTCTCAATGACTATAACACAACTAAAGGTGATATGCCAAAGACATGGCCCTCCGGAATATTAGTAATAGCCCTACCCCCTCAATAGTCCCCTTTTCTTGCCTCATATCAGGCTACAAAGATACTGCTTCCTACTTAGTAATTGTATCCTTGTGTATTCATTATCTTTGTGTTTCAGAGATAGCATAGTACAAAATTTAACATTCAACTACTGGTAAATTTTTATTGGTGTATATTTTACAACCCTAGCAATAATACATACTTCTAAATAATATTGCAATGTTAGTAAAACTTGAGTTGGCAATTTTAACAAAATGCACACAATTATCTTCTGCTTTGTGAAAATTAAGCATTTTTTTTGCCCTCCATAGAATGACACTCAAATTCTTGGACATAGTTGCTATGGGTCATAAGAATGATTAGAAACCATTACTCTTAAAAGAAGAAACTAGAAAAAGGAGAGACTAGAACAGTGATTTTCAAATATCTAGGGTATAGATGATTCCCAGTCTCTCCTTGATTCTAGATCACTAGAGTACACAATAGAGTTTAAAATTCTGCATTTTAAACAAAATTATGTAATGCATGTGGTCCCAGGGTCACACTGAAAAAGGGAGGCCCAGCAAGAATTTACATACTAAAGTCCGTTATAACACATAAGAATCTGAACTAAAAAGTGGTAGTGAAAACAAAATGAAGTAGAAAAAGAAAAGAAGCACTTCTAGAAAGGACCAACAAAAGTTGATGATAGATTATAGCAATATAAAGTAAATCATTATTATCTCTAAGCAAAAGTATGGGTGCCTACTTAGAAAGCTGACCCAAAATTTAAATCTATATACAAAAGACTGCACCTAAAAAGGAAAAAGAGAAAACTCTGCATTTGAACACAATTCCTTTATTTAACCAAATAAACAAAGATGGTGTAAAAATAAGTAAAAAGAAATATAACTTAAAACATGGCATTTAATAGAGTTTTGAATTAATACTATGTCTTTTTTTTTTTTTTTTTCCATATAAACAAGCTTAAAATTTGCACTAACCAATACAGAGCACGATGTACCATTCTGCTTTCTGTTTGGTGATTTTACAAAGTAATATATTAGTTTCATTTTCATGAACAATAAACTTCACCACATATTTAATGAAGAGGAAACGTTTTTATTACAACTCTAGTAATGAAATTTCATCAGAATTGTACTGCTCATAATAATGGGATGTTTTAAACCAGTATCATGAGGTAATACCTGAAAAGAAAGATGATGTTTGCCAGTCAAAAATCAAACTAAATTAGTACCTAAAAAGTTTTAAACTTAAAATTGAATGGGCATTTTCTCCTCTCTACAAATTAAAAGAAATGAAAATAACAATGTTCAAGCTTGGAATCTGGAATGTACAGACTTATTGTCAACTCCCAACATAGTTGGGAGATGGCTAACCCTCTCCTAGCCCCACCCTATTACTTCTTAGGAGTTTAAATGGCTTCAGGTAAGGATGATTCATCTACCCACAGTGACTGGTCAAGGATTGGCCATGTGAGTTAAGGAGTAAATCTCAAAACTTTTTATTGGAAGGCTGGGCCAAAGCCACTTTGTCTGCCTTGACTGATGTGAACTAGAAACCACAAGGACGCCATGTTAAACATCATGAGAGTAATCAGCCTTAGGATAAAGTTAGTCAAGGCAGAAGGCAGAGATAGAAAGAAATGAAGTTCTTAGGGATAGT
Organism: Panthera uncia; assembly: GCF_023721935.1. NCBI lineage: Eukaryota > Metazoa > Chordata > Mammalia > Carnivora > Felidae > Panthera > Panthera uncia. The sequence goes on along the minus strand of NW_026057584.1, from coordinate 58,447,227 downwards.
TTGAATCAATGGATAAAGTACTGCCTAAAACCATTTATCTTATCGGCTCAATAGTGGAAGCTGACAGATTATCTTAAAGCCATTTTGAAACAAATTTTTATTGTAACTAGAAACAACACAACTCAGACATTATGCTTCCTACCATAAGTAAAACACTGTAATAATGAGTATCTATTATTCCATATTTAAAAATTAATGCATCCAATTGTTATAAGGTATCATGGAAAGGGTAAGTTCAGGCCAACAGTCCTGGCTCACAAATTACGAGTTTTGCCATTAACTTGTGTCAGGTCGCGTAGCTAACAACAATCTTTCTGACTCCTAGTTTTTTCATCTTCAGAGATATTATCTACTGAAAAATAATTGTGCAACACAATATCTCTGACACAAAGAAGGTACAGAACCATTGCTGGTGCTATCGCCTTTTCTGGAGAATCCATGCCAAGGAAAAAAACATTATTAATGTTTATTTTGAGAGAGGACACAAGCAGGGGAGGGGCAGAGAGAGAGAGGGAGAGAGAATCCCAAGCAGGCTCCACACAGCACGGAGTCCTCCCTGTATGGGGTTAGATCTCACAACCTGAGCTGATGTCAAGAGTTGGATGCTTAACTGATTGAGCCTCCCAGGCGCTCCATGCCAAGATAATTCTTGTTTCCTTTTATCTAAACAAAGTCTACCCAGTTCAAGTTTTATTTCTTCCTTAAACATAAAACATTTAAATGTTTAAGCCCTTATTGACTGTATTCAAGAGTATGACCTATCAAGAAATTGGATTAGTTTAGCAAATAATCTCGGTAACAGAGAAAAAGAAATGCGCTTTATAATAAGACATAAAGAATGTCTTTCTTGTTTCATTGTCTACCAAATAATTTATCTCTCATAGTCAAATGTCACCTCATAATACTTATCAGAAGATAATACCTGGTAAGATTTCTTACGTACCATGAACATTTTACTTTTGACCCAACTTGGGAAATTTCAATTCAAACAATAAAAGTAAACCAATGTTACTTACAAGTAGAACTTAAATTTGCCTCCTATGGAGAAGAATTAACAAAACTCTGAGAAGCAGCTTCTTAGGTAGACTGAAGACAGCTATTACTTAATCAGCTATAAGCATACAGACACAACAGAAGACTAGGAAGCTCTGACAGGAACCCAATTGTGCGAGTGGCAGTCCAGTTCATAAACATGGGAAATATGATCTGAACATGAATTAGGAAATCTCAAAAACAAAAACAAAAACCCACTTTATTTGAATGGGGTTCTGGTCCCCAAGAGAACTGTTTTTATTGCAATGACTGCAGAGTCCAACAGTGGTCCTTTATCATTTTGCTAAGTATCTCCACCTGTATAATTTTAAATATCTGCAAAATTCTGTTCTGTAATAATAGAGTCTACTACAACATTTCTGTTAGTGATAATCATCAGTATTACCTTTAAAATAACGGGGCACAAGGATGTAATAAAACATACTTCTTGTACTGCTGATTTATCCACCTACTAATTCTAATTTATGGCCCCTAATTACTCTGTGAAAAGATATTATTAACTTGGACTTTATTTAAGGGAAAAATATTTAAAGTTCTCTTCCCTTCCCCTATTGTGAATATTTAGTTAAGAATTCACTTAATAAGTCTTTTTTTAATAATACTATCATAATTGTTATGCAAGTTAAAGATTAACTCACATTAAAAGGTAGTAACTATCATGTCTTAAAGAATCTTGAGTAAATTAAAAAAAGGAATGGGGGGAAGAACCTAGAAATCAAAATATTTAGTCTATCCCCAACAAAAATATTTCCATTATAAGTCGGTAAATATAAACTAGTTACAGTTTGGTCAGTAACACACTGGACTAAATCTTTGCATCTTAAGTTCACCCCCAAAGGCTATACGAGAGACAGCACTCCAGCAAAAGTAAATTCGGAATGTTTAGAAATATAATCCTTATAATTCAACAAAATTTTATTACATAATAACCAAGATATGATGACAGTATGTTAATAATAAGAATACTGTATAATAACCAAGATTATGAATATACTTTGGTAATAACAACATTACTAAATATAGTTTAACTATATTTTAACTATAAATTTCAAACGCCTACTTCGTAAGATTCAAAATCCACTGCTTCAGCGCATATGCTATCATTACAGGAAGTACTGATATACAAATATAAGAAATGTATTCCAATTTTGGTGTGCCACTGAGTTATTATAGATAGCATGTAAGTTCACCCAAGGGCTTCCATTTTCTTTCTTCAAAAAAGCCACAAAAACTATTTATTTATTTTGAAAAAGAGAGAGAGCAGGAGAGGGGCAGAGAGAGAGAATCCAAGTAGGCTCCACAATGTCAGCACAGAGCTGGACACGGGATTAGATCCCATAACTGAGATCATGACCTGAGCCGGTATCAAGAGTTGGGCATTCAACCAACTGAGCCACCCAGGTGCCCAAGGGCTTCCATTTTCAATAATGGCATAGTTAAGATTCCCTGGACAACTACCACTCTCCACCATGGAACAAAAATAAGATACTAAAAAGCAGCTATCTAAAGGCATCAGAGAACAAATACAGACAGACTGGTTGGGAATACATGCTTAAAGGAGAGGAGTTTTATGAAGTGAGTTCCTCTTTGTAAGACTTGCAGCCTGGGGCCAGGTGTAGGCAGTACAACCCAAGAAGCAGATAAACTATATGGACTGGGGAGCTAAAAACTAAAGCCAGGGAAACTATGGCAACAGAAGAGTACAAAGGAATAGGAAAAAGAAAAAAAAAACACACAAACAGAGGAAAGCCCCCAAAATCAGTACAGACACCTCTTTGATGCCAGAACCATGCATAGACAGGACACTCTCAAAGCAGACTAGCTAAAGACAAAATATGTGAAGTGAACCTGAAGCTGCCAACTCAGAAGTAGTCTTTGCAGTTCAACCCCAACTGACTACTAATAGAAAAGAACACAAGTTGGAGAAAACAATGAAATCCAGAATCACAACTTAACATTCATAATGTCCAGGATACAATTTAAAATTACCTAAGGAAAATCAAACACATAGTTAAGGGAAAACAAGTGAGACTAAACTTGAGATGAGCCAGATGTTGGAAGTAGCTGAGGAAAACTTGTAAGTGCCTATTAAAAAATCTTCAATAAATAAAAATATACAGGGGCACCTGGGTGGCTCAGTCGGTTAAGCATCCAACTTCGGCTCAGGTCATGATCTCACGGTCCATGAGTTCGAGCCCCGCGTCAGGCTCTGTGCTGACAGCACAGAGCCTGGAGCCTGCTTCACATTCTGTGTCTCCCTCTCTCTCTGCCCCTTCCCTGCTCATGCTGTGTCTCTCTCTGTCTCAAAAATAAATAAACATAAAAAAAAATTTTTTTTAAATAAAAATAAATAAAAATATACAGGCACACAATGGACAAAAAGATACACATTGTCAGCAGAGAAATACAAATGGTTTTGTAAAGAAAAGAAAAAATGTAGTACTGATGAACATAATACCTTAAAAAAAAACAAAAAACAAAAAACCTCTGTGAACATAGCCAAAATTAAGATGACTGAGGAAAGAGGAAGTTAACTTTTAGATAAATCAATACAAACTAGCTAGTCTAATTTTGGGGGGTTGTATAAATTAGACTGAACAAAAAAGTGAACAGAGCATCAGCAACCTATTATATAATATGAAATGATCCAACATGTACGTAATTGGAGTCCTAGGAAGAGTGGGAAAACAGGTAGAAAATATGTAAAAATAGTGTATTTAATGAAGAAATGTTTACCCAATTTGTTGAAAGACAAAATTTATAGCTTGAAGAAACTCAATGGACACTAAGGAGAAGAAACTAAAAAATAAAAATCCATTCAAAGACACACTCAACGGCAGACAGAACAGCAGAAGTAGAACACAAATATCAAAAGTAAAAAGCAAGTCTTGAAAGCAGCAAAGGAAAAGTATTTCAATTAATGGTTGACTTCTCCTCACAAACTAAGAAAGACAGAAGTGAATGCAACATTTCTTAAGTGCAGAAAGGAAAACAAAACAACCAGTCAACCAAGAATCTTATATTCAGCAAAAATATTCTTAAGGAATGTAGCTAAAATAAAGACATTTTCATATAAAAGAAAGCTAAGACAATTCATTGCCAACAGCCCTGTACTATAATTAACACTAAAGAAAATTTTCAAATTTAAGGGAACAGAACTTAAAATTTTCAGAAAGGATTAAAGAGCATCAGAAATGGTGACTATCTTAATAAATACAAAAAACTTTTATTTGTTCTTTTATTCTCTTGATTATTTTATAATATAAATATATGTTTAAATCAAATGTTGTTTATGGGATGTACTAAATGCCATCAAAATGTACATTTTTTTTTTAATGTTTATTTTTGAGAGACAGAGCACGAGTCGGGGAAGAGCAGAGAGGGAGACACAGAATTGGAAGCAGTCCAGGTTCTGAGCTGTCAGCACACAGCCCAACCCGGGGCTCGAATCCACAAACTGTGAGATCATGACTTGAGTCGAAGTCGGACGCTCAACCGACTGAGCCACCCAGGTGCCCCTGTACACTCTTGTAAAAATATTTTATTTTTAAGTAATCTCTCCCCCCAACATGGGGCTCAAACTCACAACCCCAAGATCAAGAATCAGTTTCCACCAACTAAGCTATCCAGGAGCCAAAACGTATGCTTTAATATGTTTAATTTTATATTATGTGCATTTTACCTCAATTTTTTTTGTTAGGTTTATATACGTAAAATATAACATAAAACAAACTATAGCATAAAGGACTGAGAGGGAATAAGGGCTTATATACTTGCAAGGTTTTTATATTTTATATGAAGTTATACAATACAAACTATGTAAAATGTAAGAAAATTTAAGATACCTATACATTACCTGTGAAAAGTAAAGAATGTATATTGTAATCACTAAAGCAACCAGTAAAAAGGTGAAGAAGTCTAATTAAAAACCAAGATGAATAGGGCACCTGGCTGGCTCAGTTGGTAGAGCATACAACTCTTAATCTCATGGTTGTGAGTTCAAGCCCCACATTGGGCACAGAGCTTACTTAAAAACAAAAAAACAAAACAAAACAAAAAACCCTCAAGATGAATATAAAAATAAAACTCCAAGAAATACTCAAATAACAAAAAAAAAAATGCAGAGGGAAAAAATCCCAGTAGAACAAAACAGAAAAGCAACAAATAGTAGAACACAAATATAAAAAGACAAAACTAAACCTATCAATAACTACATGAAATAATACACTTTAACAGGCACTGTCAAAATTGATAATGAAATAGAACACAACTCTATGCAATGTAGAACAAATGCACTTTAAATATATTGATATGTTGAAAGTAAACAGATGGAGAATAAGCATTAAGATTGTGGCTGTATTAATAACAAATAAAGTTAATTTCAAAATAAAAAGCATTATCAGAGCTCCAGAAACCAATATTGCACTGTACGTTAACTAAAATTTAAATTAAAGAGAAAAGTATTACCAGAGATATAGGTATATTTTATAAAAAGAAAAAGCAAATTCATCAGGAAGGCATAATATTCACATATGGGTATATGCCTTGTAAAAAAGCTTCAAAATTTAGGAAATCAAAACTGACAGAACTAAAGACTAAATAGACAATTCCATACCAAGAATTGGAGATTTTAATACCATTCTTTTATTGATAGAACTAAACCAAAAAAAAAAAAAATCAGTAAAGACAAAGAAAATATGAAGGATGCTATTAATCAGCTTTACTCAGATGATATACATATATAGAAAATTACATCTAATAAAAACACATTCTTTCTAAGAGTACATAGTTCATTTGGGCTAGACTACATAAGGGGTCAAAAACCAACTCTCAATACATTTATAAAGACTGAAATAACAAACAATATGATTCCCAACTACAAGGGATTTCAATTAGAAATCAGTAACAAATTAGGAATGCAAGCTGGTGCAGCCACTCTGGAAAACAGTATGGAGGTTCCTCAAAAAACTAAAAATAGAACTACCCTACGACCCAGCAATTGCACTACTAGGCATTTATCCAAGGGATACAGGTGTGCTGTTTCAAAGGGACACATGCACCTGCATGTTTATAGCAACACTATCAACAATAGCCAAAGTATGGAAAGAGCCCAAATGTCCATCGATGGATGAATGGATAAAGAAGATGTGATATATATATACAATGGAGTATTACTCAGCAATCAAAAAGAATGAAATCTTGCCATTTGCAACTACGTGGATGGAACTGGAGGGTATTATGCTAAGTGAAATTAGAGAAAGACAATCATATGACTTCACTCATATGAGGGGTTTAAGAGACAAAACAGATGAACATAAGGGAAGGGAAACAAAAATAATATAAAAACAGGGAAGGGGACAAAACAGAAGAGACTCATAAATATGGAGAACAAACTGAGGGGTACTGGAGGGGTACTGGTGTGGGAGGGGGGATGGGCTAAATGGGTAAGAGGCACTAAGGAATCTACTCCTAAAATCACTGTTGCACTAGATGCTAACTAATTTGGATATAAATTTAAAAAAAAACAAAAAAAGAAATCAATAATAATTACAAAAACTGGGTAGGGGTGCCTGGGTGGCTCAGCTGGTTAAACATCTGACTGTGGCACAGGTCATGATCTCATAGTTCATGAATTTGGGCCCTGCATCAGGCTCTGTGCTAATAGCTCAGAGCCTGGAATCTGCTTCAGATTTGTATCTCCCTCTCTGTCTGCCTCTTCTCTGTTCATGCTCTGTCTCTCTTGCTCTCTCTCAAAAATAAACATTAAAAAAAATTAAAAAGAAAAAAAGAATACTGGGTAAACCAAAGCATTTAGGAATACACATATTTCTTAAGAATTAATGGATCAAAGAAGAAATCACAAGAGAAATAAAATATTTTTAAATGATAATGAAAACATAACATATCAAAGTATGTGGAACACAGCTAACGCAGAACTTAGAGGGAAATTTATAATTTTAAGTGATTACATTAGAAAAGAACCTCTAAAATCAATAATCTGAGTCCTCACCTTAGAAACTAGGGGAAGAGGGGAAGCAAATAAAAAACAATTAGGTATAAATGAAACAATAAAGATATGGCAACTGGTAAAATAGGAAATGAACAAATAAAGAAAATGAAATGAAACCAATGGTCCTCTGAAAAGGTTACTAAGATGAGAAGCCTCTTGACAGACTGTACAAGTAAAGATAAAAAATAAAAATTACATTTCATTCCAGTATCAGGAATGCAAGAGAGGGCATTGTTACAGACCCTAAGTCATTAAGCATTTAATAAGACACTATTATTAACAACTCTATGGCATAAATTTGGCAGCTTAGATGAAATAACCAAAATGCTAAAAAGATATAAATCACCAAAATTAAACCAAAAAGAAATCGAAAATATTAATAGCCCTATATCAATTAAAGAAACCGAATTGTAAATAAAAACCTTTCCACAAAGAAAACTCCAGCCTCAGATAGCTTTACTGGTAAATTCCATCAAACATTTAGAGGATAAATAACACTAATCCTCCACAAATTCTTTCAGAAAACTGAGGAAATACTTTCCAACTCAATTTACAATGTTAATATTATCCCCACATCCAAATAATAAAAAGATCACAAGAAAACCACAGAACTGATAATCCCTCATTAACACAGATGCAAAAATCCTTCAGAAAATTATAGCAAATGAAATCCAACGTAATGTAAAATGATTATTCATTATAACAATGTGAATTTATCTTGGTAATATGAAAAGCTTATCTAAAAATCAGTCCCTATAATTTACCATACTAATACAGTACAGAAGAAAAAATATGATTTCCATAGATGGAAGAATGCCATTTGACAAAATTCAGTACCTACTCAGGATAAAAGCCCCTGGACAACAAGAACAGAAAAGAACTTCTTCAACCTGACAAAAAGTATATACAAATAACCTATAATATCATTTATAAGTGCAGAAAAATATTAACTACTTTGGGATATATAGTTTTTAAATATGTACAAGACCTATATACTGTGACCTACAATATATTGTTGAGATAACACCAACATAAACTGAGAGATCTACCATGTTCATGGACTGATAATCTCCACTGGTAGTTTGAATACAAAGTCAAAACTCAATAAAATCCCAGCTGGCCTTTTTTTTTTTTTTTAACTTGTGGAAGGTGACAAATTTTTAAATTTATATAGAAAACCTAGAAAAGTCAAAACAATTTTGAAGAGGGAAAACAAATTTGGAAGACCCATACTATAGGATTTCAAGACATACTAAAGCTACAGTAATCAAGATAGTTTGGTACTCATAGAATAGACCAATGGAATAAAACAAAAGCCCAGAAATAGACCTACACTTATTTGACTTTCAAATGTAGTCAATTGATTTTTGACAAGGTGCTGGGTGAATTCAATGAGGAAAGACACTCTTTCCAACAAATAAGTCTGGAACAATTAGATATTCATATAAAAAATTTTTTAACTTCATTCAATCCCTTACCTCATGCCATACATAAAATCAACTAGATATGAATGACAGATTTAAATGTAAATGCTAACATGATTATACTTGAAGAAAATAAAATCTCTGTGACACTAACTTGGGTAATTATTTCTTTCTTTCCAAGTTTATTTATTTTGAGAGACAGAGAGAGAGAGAGAGAGAGAGACTGAGAGTCTCAAGAATGCTCTACACTGTCAGTGAAGAGCCCAACAGCGGGCTCAATACCGCAAACCATGAGATCATGACCTGAGCTGAGATCAAGAGTCAGACGCATAACCAACTGAAGCACCCAGGTGCCCCAGGGCAAATATTTCTTAAACAAGGCACAAAAAAGCATTGAACCACTGGTTCATTGGTTGTTCAGTAGCATGCTGTTTGATCTTAACATGTCTGTGAATTTCCCAGTTTTCTTTATGTAATTTCTAATTCATACCATTGTGATATTGATAAAGATGCTTGATATGAAATCAGTCCTCTTGAATTAGTTAATACTTGTCTTGTGCCCTAACATGATCTATCCCAGAAAATGTTCCATGTACACTTGAGAAAAATATGTACTCTGTTCCTTATGGATATTCTGTATTTATCTGTTAAGTCCATCTGGTCTAACATGTCATTTAAAGCCAATGTTTCCTGGGGTGCCTGGGTGGCTCAGTCGGTTAAGCGTCCGACTTCGGCTCAGGTCATGATCTCACGGTCCGTGAGTTCGAGCCCCACGTCGGGCTCTGTGCTGACAGCTCAGAGCCTGGAGCCTGTTTCAGATTCTGTGTCTCCCTCTCTCTCTGCCCCTTCCCTGTTCATGCTCTGTCTCTGTCTCAAAAATAAATAAATGTTAAAAAAAAATTTTTTTTAAATAAATAAATAAATAAAGCCAATGTTTCCTTACTGATTTTATCTGGATAATCTATCCATTGACGTAAGTGGGGTATTAAAATCTCCTACTATTGTTGTACTGCTATCTATTCCTCCTTTAGGTCTGTTAATATATGCTTTATACATTTGGGTGTTCCTATGTTGGGTGCATAGATACTTACAAGTGTTATATTCTCTTGTTGGATTGATAACTTTATCATTATGTAACACCCAACTATGTCTCTTACTACAGTCTGTACTTTAAAGTCTATGTCTGATATAAGTATAGCTACTCCAGCTTTCTGTTCATTTCCAGTTGAAAGGAATACCTTTTCACATACCTTCACTTTCAGTCTCTTGTAGGCAGCACATAATAGGTCTTGTATTTTTATTCATACAACCACTCTATTTTTTTGATTGGAAATTTAATTCATTCATATTTAAAGTAATTTTTGATAGGTATGTGCTTATTGTCATTTTGTAAATTGTTTTCTGGTTGTTTTCGTAGTTCCTCTCTGTTCCTTTCTTCTTGCATTGCTCTCTTTGTAGCTTGATGACTTTCTTCAGGGGTATGTTTATGTTCCCTTTTGTTTATCTTTTGGGTTTTTTAGTATAGGTTTTTTTGTTTTGTTTTTGCCTTGTGGTTACCATGAGGCCTATAACAACTCATATCTGTAATAGTCGATCTTTAGTTGATAAAAACACTTAAGTTTGGTCCCATTCTAAAGCTCCATATTTTTACTCTCTTCCCATGTCTTATGCTTTTGATGTCACATTTTACATCTTTTCTATCTTGTATATTTCTTAATTATTGTAACCGTCATTACTTTTACTATTTTTGTCTTTTAACCTTCATGTTAACTGTATGTGATTAATCCACTACCTTTTTACTATATATTTACCTTTCCAGTGAGATTAATTCTTTCATGTATCTTCTTGTTATTAATTAGCACCCTTTCTTTTCAGCTTAAAGAAGTTTCCTTCTGGGATGCCTGGGTGGCTCGGTTGGTTAAGCACCTGACCTCGGTTCAGGTCAGGATCTCACAGTTCATGAGTTCAGGTCCCGCATCAGGCTCTGTGATGACAGCTCAGAGCCTAGAGCCTGCAGCCTGCTTTGGATTGTGTTTCCATCTCTCTCTGCCCCTTCCCCACTCGTGCTCTGTCTCTCTGTGTCTCTCAAAAATAAACGTTAAAAAAAATGATTAAAAAAAATCTCTAACATTTCTTTTAAGGCTAGTTTAGTGCTGATGAACTCCTTTAGGTTTGATTGTCTAGAAAATGCTTTATCTCTCTTTCAACTCTGAATGATAACTTTGCCAGGTAAAGTATTCTTGGCTGGAAGTTTTTTTTCTTTCAGCACTTTGAATATATCATGCCATTCTCTATGGGCTGCAAAGTTTCTGCTAAAAAACCTGCTGATGGGGCGCCTGGGTGGCGCAGTCGGTTAAGCGTCCGACTTCAGCCAGGTCACGATCTCGCGGTTCGTGAGTTCGAGCCCCGCGTCAGGCTCTGGGCTGATGGCTCGGAGCCTGGAGCCTGTTTCCGATTCTGTGTCTCCCTCTCTCTCTGCCCCTCCCCCGTTCATGCTCTGTCTCTCTCTGTCCCAAAAATAAAATAAAAAACGTTGAAAAAAAATATGTATGTCAAATCATCAATTTGTACACTTTAAATATATATAATTTAAAAAAAAAAAAACCTGCTGATAGTTTTATGCGGGTTCCCTTGTATATAATGAATTGTTGTTCTCTTGCTGCTTTTAATATTCTCTCCTTGTCTTTAAATTTTGACATTTTAGGGGCGCCTGGGTGGCTCAGTCAGTTAAGCATCTGACTCCCGATTTCAGCTCAGGTTATGATCTCACAGTTCTTGAGTTCAAGCCCTGCATCAGGCTCAGTGCTGGGAGTGCAGAGCCTGCTTGTGATTCTCTCTCCCTCTCTCTCTGCCCCTCTCCTGCTCATTCTCTCTTTCTCTTTCTCTCACAATAAAGAAACTTTAAAAAGTGAAAACCTTTTTTTTATATTAAAAAATAAAAATAAAAAATAAAATAAATTTTGACATTTTAATTATAATGTGTCTTGGTGTGGGTCTCTTTGAGTTGATCTTACTTGGAACTCTCTAGACTTCCTGCATCTGGATGTCTTTTCTTCCACCATGTAGGAAAGTGTTCAACCATTATTTCTTTAAATAAAATCTCTGCCCCTTTCTCTATCTTCTTCTTCTGGAACCCCAATAATGCAGATGTTAGTCCACTTGATGTTGTCCACCATGAGACCCTAAAGCTATCTTCACTTTTTTTGAACTCTATCTGGTACACTACTTATTTCCATTTCATTAAGGTTTTTTCTGTGGTTTTATTTTTTCATTTGGAACATATTCCTCTGTTTCTTGATTCTGCTTTACTTTCTGTTGGTTTCTATACAGTACAGTACATGAAACTACCATTTCTCCCAGTACTGAAAAAGGGACCTTGTGTAGGAGCCCCAGCTCTTTGTTGTCTCTCAAATCTCTGTACTTGTCCAAGAAGGCTATTATATTTTTAGGAGCTTCCAGTAGAATGATGTGCCAAGGCCTGTCAGTGTCTCTAAGGGGAGGATCTCAGCACCTAGACGAAGACTTTTTGGAAGCTAGATTCTCAGGCAACAAATAACCTTTAATAGTATGCAAATATATACAGTCTCATTAAACCGTAAGCATAAGCCCCACTGGCCAGGTGATCTAGCAGTACCCTTAGGCAGCAATCCTAAAACTCAGGGCTTTAGATGAGTATATATGCTTCTTCTGGGGGGGGCCACTAGTGAGCTAGAGCAAGGCAGAGGGAGAGCATCAAGATGGCATCCACAGCCTAAGTTCCTTGAAAACAGCTCTGCAGCCCACTAGATATGAGCCAAACCTGAAGAAGCGCCTCAAGCGAAAGCTCCAAGACAAGCAAAGATGCCTCCTTCACAGGAAGACTGTGGTTTGTCTCAGTTTGCTATCTACACAGTGCCCTGGGCATGGGAGCCTGCCAACAACTTGTTTTTCTAATTACCACAGTCTTGTAGGACCCTGGAATGCAAGCCCCTTGGCCAACAGAGTCGGGCAATTGAGGGGCATCTCCTGGGTAGCAGCCGCAAACACCAGGGCATCAGACATAAAAGCAAGAGCACCAGCCATGTGTAAAGAGCTCCCTTACAGGAGACACTGGTGATGTGGAACATGGCAAAAGGAGACTGTGGAGATAGCACCCACTCTCCAAGGTCCCTGGAAAGGATTACAGTCAGCCCCTAGATGCATATTTAATTAGAAGCTTGTCCCCCAGGCTGGGGCCAAGACGAATAGGCCTCCTTTACAAAAAGACTAAGCTCCGGCCTCTGTTGCCTCTTGCTGGGGGTTGGGGGTAGTACCTGTTCAAGAAGCCTTTCTCCATTGGTTACAGTCCTGGGTAGCCATAAACATAAGCGCTCCTGGTTGCCAGACTCATGCGATATAGAGGTGTTCCTTGGCAGCAACCACAAAAACTGGGGTATCAAACAGGGTGTGTATGAGCTCCTTTCTTGGTGACACCTATTATGACAGTCCCGTGGGACCAGAAACACAAACTCCCATGGCCTCCAGCACCAGCAGTCAAGATGCAGCCCCTGGGCAGCAGCTGCAAAGATCAAGGCACACAATGTTTGTAAAAGCTCCCTTCTGAGAGATAGTGGAACTCTGACATACGCAAACAGAGAGCATGAAGATGATGCCTGCCAGTCTCCGTCCCTTAATGTTCCAGCAGGCTCCTAGATGTGTGTATTAAATTAGATGGCTGCCCCTCAGACTGATATAACATAAGCTGGTGAGCGTCCTTCACTTTATGTCTGGACAAAATAAACTGCCTCTGAGCTGGGCCCTAAGGCAGGTAAGTCTGAGCCCATAGGCCCTTTAAATGCTGTCTCCCTAGGGTGCCTAGGTAGCTCAGTTGGTTGAGCATCCAACTCTTGATTTTGGCTGTAATGATCTCATGGTTTGTGGGTTCAAACCCCAAGTCAGGCTTCATGCTCTCAGCGCAGAGCCTGCTTGGGATTCTTCCTCCCTCTCTCTCTCTCTCTCTCTGCCCCTCCCATGCTCAGGCTCTCTGTCTCTATCAAAGACACATAAATGAACACATGGAAAAAAAAAAAAGGCTGCCTCCCAGAGTGCTACAATCTTGTGGGTCTTAAGAAATAAGCCCCACTGCTTTCCAAAGTTAGATGTTTTCGGCAGGGGGCCGAGGGGAGGGTGGAGGTGGAGGGTCTCTCAGGTGCATGGTTATAAAAGTAGGGGCCTCCCAATATAAGGGTCAAACCCTTTGCTCCCTGGGACAAACTCCAAGTTGTCTCTGAGCTCCTTCCTAGTTGTGAGTGGCTTCACCAGGAGTATAGTTTGTGGCAAGAGTGTCCCAGCCTCTGCTACCCACTTCAATGTGGTTTTCTTTTTGCTTGCCCAATGTGTAGCTGTCAGTCATCGAGGCTTTGAGTTTAAGAGGAAATTGTTCCATATGTAGCTACAGACTCGGTGTGTCTATAAGAGAAAGTTCAGGGTCTTCCTACACTTCCATGCTGAACTAGAACCACGTAACACATATTTGAAAAAGCACCTATATCTGGAATATATGAAGAACTCTCAGCTCAAAATAAGACAAGCAATCCAATTAAATATAATATATAAAATCTGAACAGATACTTCACCAGTGAAGATAAACAAATGGCAAATAAGCACATGAAAAGATGCTCATCACTAATCATCTGGAATACAGAAGTTAAAGCCACAATAAGAAACCTTCTAAAACATCTAGTTTAAGCAACTGACAATATCAAGTGCTGAAGAGGATATGTAGAACCTGGTACTTACATACTGCTGATGAGAAATGAAAATAGTACAGTCACTTTGGAAGACAGTATACGGCAGTATATCTTATAAAGCTAAACACACATTTACTGTACACTTCTTCAATCTCACTTCTAGGTATTAAAAGAAACAGAAACACAAAAATGTGTATGCAGATATTCATAATAGTAAAATTGGAAACTAAAATTCAAATGTCTATAGAAGAAAAAACTACTGAGTGGATAAGCAAATGGTGATATATCCATGCTGCTAAAGGCTACAGAGCAGTAAGAAGGAACAAAATATTAAAGAACATAATATCAAAAGTCTCAAAAATATTATGTTAGGTAAAAGCAAAGTCAAACACAAAAGACTACATACTATATGATACTATATGAAATTCTAAAATGACAAAACTATAATAGAAAGCAGATTAGTGGTTACAAATTTTTGGATAACTAAAAATTTTGGATAACTAAAACATTTATTGATTGTGACAGAATACACAATAAACAAAATTCATCAAACTGTACACTAAGAATGGGTGATTTTATTATATGTAACTTATACCTCAGTAACGTTAGGGGAAAACTCCATACCTAGAGAAACTTGATAGATAAAATTATCTCTGATAAGTTTTGACACTTTGAGGCTCAATACTATAGGGTCTTATGAAATTAACTAAGATTAAATTTCATGTATATTGAAATCTTAATATGGGAGAAGAATAGTTTACAATGATTTGCCATCAAATGATTTTCAAAATTATTCTGGTCTCAGATTTCTAGAAACAAAAATGAAAGGTGATAAAAAAAAGTTTCGTAAAAATAGTAGAAGAAAAATTGTAAAAAATATCAATTTGAAATACATGTCACAAATAATGGATAATGACAAACAAATTTGAGGGGAACAATTTCCCATAGGAGTTAATTACAGTCTACTCCTAATGATTTAAGGACTTTCCTAGACTCATTCTCAATGATTTGGGTGCTTTTCTAAACTCCTTCTTATGTGATCCTGTGACTATGCAAAGAGGCTCTTGACAGAGTACTTGGGATATTAAAAGCTGACCATTTCACCATGGTTAAGTCCTTAGACCTAGAGAGATAAAGAGTTTCTTATCACAAAATGGGGGAGGGGGGGGAGTTAAAACAAAGAAAACAAAGCATGTTTCTGCAAAAACTTTATTTTCAAAAGGAACCATTTTGTTTTAGATTTCAAACTCATCAATGCAAAATTTTGTTTTCAAAAGATTTCCTCAATGAAACAGTTCATTTCTATGCTATTTAGTTCACTGTATTTTTACAAACACCAGGCTGAGCAAACCATGATTGAGAGAAGCCATCTTATGCACATTGCTGTTGTCCCACATCATTCAGAACAAACCTTTTTAGATCGTTAACTACCACAGGAGTGCTGATTACACAGGCACCAGCAATTTCCTAACCAATGACCACCTGAACAATGATGTGTTCAGCTTCTCAGACCCTGCAGCCTTTCAAAGGTGAATCATTTCACAGTTTGGAACTAGATCTCCATAGCAACTTCCCTTTGAGGGTTTTAGAATCACCATCCAGTAATTCTATGATCATCAAGCTCAACCATTCCCAATGGTTCTTTTCACAGCAGATGGAAAAGGAAGCCTTGAAATTTTACAGTCTATTTCAAGCAATTCATCTGGCAGCCTATTAGAATTCAAAATATTTCGACCTTCAATCACAAAGCATGTTATCTGAAGCTGTGGTGATCTCAAGTCAAGACAAGCAGACGTTTTAGTCTAATCATCCATGATGAGAAGAGACTGACAAAAACTCTTAATTCAACCACCATCAAAATGCTTATTTTAACTGCATGAAAGTCTTTCAACAGGCAATGAAAACACACCATGTACCATTTTATCACAACCTTCTGTTCAAGGAAAATATGAATTCTGAATATTGACATGGATCTCTGTGCTTCTTAGACTGCTTGGAACAAATACATTTCTTAAAAGTCAGCATAAATCCAATTTAAGAGCACTATTTCTCTCCCTTGCAAAAGCCAAAAACTACAAGCAAATGGCAATGGACTTTAGATAAAGTTAGTCAGCAAGTATATCTGGACTGCTTAAGTTTTTTTCAGGCAAACTTTAACATTAATAATAAGAAAATAACAATTCCTCAGGAAATTAATCAAGTAAGAGGCAAAGGCAGATCTTAAAGAAAAACTTAACTGACAGAAAGTCACTGACTTTTCCCTATTCCAGTAATTTTCTAATGGTTTCAAAATATACTAACCCTCCTTCTTTAAAATATTGCATTCAATCACATTTAAAAAACTATACATTTCCAATTGCTAATAAACACAATTAACAAGTTCTCATCCAGACGCTTTTTACTTAAAAATTCAAGTGTATGTCATAATTTCACTAAATAATTTTCAGAATCTATTCCACATGTAAACCACATATGGGTATTTATTTCAGTATTACAAATGTTTAGTGGCATATTAGAAGCTCCATGTAAAAATTTTAAATGCTATTTTCTAATTACTAATCAAATCAAATCAAATCAAAACACAGTTCCCTCTGAAGAACTACACCAACTTAAGAATACACTACACATTGGCAAAACAGGAATCACTAAATCAATTCAAAGCAGATGATAATTTTTTTAATATCAGAACATAACTATTAACTATTTTTGCATAGTCTGAAACGTAAAATAGAACAAGGAAATATATATGGTTTTCTAAGTGACCACCTAGAGTCTTCACATAGTTAATGACTGTTGAACTAAGCCAATTTTAACTTATAAATCCACAAAGACAAATTCTGAAGCCTCAGTGCTTTAGAAAAAGTAAGATTAAATTTAATTATCTCGTAAGTATGAAAAAGTTTAATAGACTTATTCTACTTCCTAAAGACAAAGACACAAACATACACACACTTCATACAAACTATATTTTATACTTTCTGTATAAAATGTGGCAGCTAATTTGTCTTTATATGAGCCTATGAAATAAATATCTCTCAAATCAAATACATATTTATAGTTTGTTGTCTGCCTTATGCTTGACTTAAATATCTAATCACAAAAAAGAAGATAGCAAAATTATTTCATGTTGTATAATTAGCTCTCCAAAACTTGTGCAAACTAGATAAACTCCGGACTTCGGAAAACTAATGCAAGTTTCTAAAGGAAAAATAAACAATTTAACAATTATTTCAATGATAAAATCATTAACTTTCCTTCTAAGGAGAATCCCCTCTTATTTTCAAAATCTCCACTTCCACTAGGAAGTGAATAAGAAGATGCCGTAACGATATGCCTTACTTGCCTTATGTTGGATGGGTTTAGTTTATGATCTAAGCTATAGAACTTAAATTTAATCCAAGGACAAAGCTTACATTAAAAAGATAATGAGCAGAAAATTATATACACAGGCATTCGTGCATTTTCTACTTTTAATTATAAGTAGTTTATTTTACTTACATTGGGGGAGGAGGCACGGGGTGAACAACCAAGGGAATCACAAAAACACTAATGCAATTCTAATACCTAAAATTCTCAAAGCACAATTTAATGGCTACAGTTTGACAACAATGTGGAAAATTGCTGGCTGTTAGTACCATACATCAAAGTTTAAGTAAACAAAAACTTCTCAAAATAGTTATGCATGAGCATTGTATCATATAATATCTGAGTTCAGTTTACTAAATATTCCAAATTTCATGTATGTATGCTGGATATTCAAATATATATCTTTGTTGGCCTACAAGGCTCTGTTATGGGCACTCTATCTCAACTTAGAAATACTTAAAAACTCTTCACTATCAATAATTATGGAGTCTTTAAATATTTTTGCTCAATTATCTGTAAAACAGAAGCTCACACAGGATGGCCTGAGAATATATAAAGATTACATAGACATTTCTATTGGGGGTAACAACATTTATTATATAATAAACTTCCTAAAACTATATGCCCCTTAGAATACAAAGCAGATTCACCAACTAATTCTGAGTTACCATGAATTTCATCATTTGTCTTAATTCTCCATTTGGCTGTGAACTTTTTAAGAACAGATATATTATGCATTTTACTAATCTAATCCTTTAGGGTTTTACATCTGATATTGTAGACACACAATAAATGTCTGCTATCAATTATTAGATAGTAATGATAGCTATAACATAAAAACTCCATGTTCTTAAAACATTCTAGACTGGTAATAAACTTACTTTTCACCTGCCAGTCATATAATGAGAACCAGAAATTTAAAAAGATTAATTTACTGAGAAACCTTAATGAAAGAGAAAATATCTTGATATATCTTTATTTTTTACTTTTATCTTCCCTTCTCACCCATTTACAAGAAACTGCTCCTAACAATAAGCTACCATGCAACTACTGAGTTTTGTAGCCTAGGGTAACACTAAGTTTATTTTATAACGTATATTCAAGCAACATATCATAACTGAAAAACTCTTAAAAACTAGCTAATTAACAATAGCAGAAGCATTTCTCTCAAAGAAGGAAAAAAGTTGAAGACTTCATAATAAAATATGTTAGGTTGTTAGGTTAAATATAATATTTAAGTTATGTGGAAAAATGGAAAGCAATTTTACATTCAAATATAATACTAAGAACAACTATAAAACATGCATCCATTTTTATTTTTATCAATAGCTATGCCTACATTTTCACTACAAAATACTGGGAGCATATAAGTAAAACCACACTACTTAGCTTTAAGTCCAGCATTAGAAATTTGGCCACATAAATCAAAGTATAAATTTGTGTGTGCGTGTTTATGTGTGTGTGTGTGTGTGCATGTGTGTGCTTCTTCAATCAATATAGCAAAAGTATAGTTACCACAGTACTTGACCTCTGACTGGGGCAGCAATCTAAAGGAAAACTCCTTTAGCAAGTGTGTTATTCCTCAGGTAAGACAGCAGGATGCAGTATAATGGCTGAAATCTCTTTCATAAAGACAGTCATACTACTTCAATAATATTCTAAGTCTCTACTACTCTGCACACAGAAAACTTCAGGAAGACCCTTTTCTATTAGACTATCCAGACCTGACAAAATATTAAAGTATGCAATTGCAAGTTACACTGGATTTTGGCATACATAATTTGATCCTGTCAATCTGGGAAAAGATACAAACCTAAAACAATAAAAGTATCTAAGAGGTGTTCATAATAAATGCCAAAGCCTTAAACATAAATGCTAACAGTATGTTTTGGTTAAGGAGACAGCTTACAAACAAGTAACACCCTTTAAGATGTATACACCCTTTGACTCAGTAATTTCTACTTTTAGGAATTTACCTGAAGGAAAAAAAATCTGGTGGATAGAAGGTATGTACAAGGAGGTCTGTAGCATCATTCACCCACTCATTCAACAAATACTGAGGAGCACCCATGTGTCTGCTGTCATGGAACTTACATGCTAGAGGGACAAAGAAATATTAAACAAGAAAATTGGTTACTGGCTAACATTCAATCAGAGAGAAAAATGGTGGAAAAAAAAAGCATTTGGCAATATGAAGGTCATTGGTGACCTGCACAAGAACATTTTTTTTTAATATTTTTTAAATGTTGATTTATTTTGAGAGAGAGAGTGGGGGAGGAGCAGAGAAAGAGGGAGAGAAAATCCTAAGCAGGATCCACACTCAATGCGAGCCCCATGCAGGGCTGGATCTCACAACCGTGAGATTGTGACCTGAGCCAAAATCAAGAACCGGGCACTTAAATGTCTGAGCCACCCAGGCACCCCAACAAAGGCATTCTTTAAATGCTCTTTTGGGAGCAAAAGCTCACTGGAGTAGGTAAAAAGAAAACTGAATGTGGAAAAATGGAGACAATATAAACAAGATCTTTCAGTTTTGTTGTGAAGGAGAAGAGAGAAATTAAGCAGTAGCTGGAGGGAGTCATTATACCATGTTTGTACTGTCATGAGTGAGAACAAATCCATAGAGAGGAAACATGATACAGAAAAGAGAGGGCATGGCAGCAGGATCATAGTCCGATAGGAGAGAGGAGGAAGCAGACTTTATGTGCAAGTGCAGGGGTTAAACAACTCACCTGTTATAATAAGAGAAAACACTTGACTATGATACAGGTGGAGATGGGATGACCACTCAAAAACACCAGGCCCCACTCTCAAAGTCCTTTAATTTGCGGTTGCATCTGTACCCAATTATTCACATGATCCCTTACTTCCTTCAGTTTGTTACTCAAATGTCAACTTTTCAGGGAAGCCTCCCCTTGTAGTGTTTAAAACTGCAAACCCCTTGGTTCATCATGGGATCTAGCCCATGTTGGGCTCTGTGCTGAGGAGCACAGAGCATGCTTGGGATTCTCTCCCTAACTCCCTGCGCTTCCCGCACACTCACTCTCTCTCACCTCTCTCTCTCAAAATAAATAAATAAACTTAAAAAATAAGTAAATAAAATTGCAAACCTCACCCCAACACTTCTATCCACTTCCCCTATTTTATTTTTCTTAGTATTTATACCATCAAATATACAAATATTTTACTTTTTAAACATTTTGTTTATTGTCTATAATAAATCTCTAGTGGTAAAGGACCACTAAAGAAAACTCGGACATCTCTTTAATAAAATGGGATGCGATCTCAACAAAAAGATTAAAAGGTCAATTTTTGCTAATATCTGCACGTAACTTACTTCCATAAAAATAATGTCTATTTCATTGCATTCAGTTGTAAGGGAGGAACAAGTTATAATGCAATGGCATACAAGATTCCAGGTTGGCAGAAAGTAGGTCACTGGCATCACAATAAACTAGCCAATGGTAGCCAGACTTGATAATCCAACCACCTGCTATGCATCAGTGAGCCAGAAGTGTGACCAGCAGAAGCTAGTCTCTAAAGAGTTTTTTCATATATCCCAGAAGTATACACTAGGGCAGAGAAAATGGGAGAGGAAAAGAGGCAGCACATGGCCTAGGTTTGGGAAGCGAGATCCTAACCTGAAAATCTAATTACATCATATACCATTAATGATCTTTATCTCTTCATATCTATTGAGTATACCAAACAGCTATCATATCCCTCTATTTAATGATAATTAGTTTGTTCTCATAGATGTAAAGACAAAAGAACTGGTGATACTTGTGATATATAAAAGGACCAAAATGCAAACAAAAAACAAACAAAAATAACCAAAAAACAAAAAAGACCAGGATGGGGAAGGCAGGGACGGCCTTCATCTGGATACTACCATTTACAAGTTGAATGACATTAGGCAAGTCAAAATCTAAGTCTTAGATTCCTCATTTGTAAAATAAGGAAAAATGAAAAGAATAAAATGAAGACAATAGTGTAAAATATAGATAACAGTGGTACTTCCTCTTAGGACTGTGATAAAAGATTAAATATAATTCAGCCACCTGGGTGGCTCAGTTGGTTAAGTGTCCGAACTTGGCTCAGGTCATGATCTCACAGCTTGTGAGTTTGAGCCCCACGTTGGGCTCGGTGCTGATAGTTCAGAGCCTGGAGCTTGCTTCAGATTCTGTGCCTCCGTCTCCCTCTCTCTGCCCCTTCCCCACTCACACTCTCTTTCTCTCTCTCTCAAAAATAAAAACATTTAAAAAAATTAAAAGATTAAATATAATTCATGTAAAAGGCCTAGAACAGTCCTAACCTCAAATGAAACTCAACAAATTGTACTCAGTAAATCTTGGTCCCATCAATATTGCCAGAAATGTTCAGATCTCCAGAGACTGTACTGAACTTCGATTTCCAGATCAAGATGACCAAGAGAAAAAATGCGGCATTTGGAGAGGGACACAGGTATATTCTTTGATCCCATTTTTCCCTCTCTTATTCCCAACTAGTAAGCTATACTCCGTCTAGCTAAAGAAGAAAATTTCTACCTGGTTCCATGTTGACTGGTCAGCTATCTGTAGCATCAAAGCAGAGAAATTCAAGCATCCAAAGTTTGGTGGACAACCACCAAGTTGGTATCTACCAAATTAAATTTAGCCTTCAAAAATGGGTATTTTCCCCTTGCCCTATGAGTATAGCTATATTTGACTTGTTTCCAAAGAAAAGGAAAACTGAAAAAGAAAACACCATAACTTTACAGTGGAGAAACATAACAAGCACCACCTTCACCATGTGATAAAAGTTTATATCATCACTGATGTAAATGTAGATACCATGTACTCCTGGACACGATTATGAAGGGCACTTCACCTCTGTGGTACCTTTTCAAAACTGACAACCCCAATCTAATCATGAGAAAAACATAAGACAAACCCAGTTTGAGGAACATACTACAAAAGATTTCAAGAGTCAAAATCATTAAGGTCATGGAAAAGAAGGAAAGTCTGAGAAGTTATCAGAGACCAGAGAAGACTAAGGAAACATGACAAGTAGATATAATGTGGAATCCTGAATTGGATCCCAGAACAAAAAAAAGGACATCAGTGGATAAACTGGTGAAATCCAAATAGTCTGGAGTTTAGTTAACAGAAATACACCAATGCCAGTTTCTTAGTTTTAACAAATGTACCATGGTAAGACGATAAGGGGAAACCGAAACTGGGTGAGAGGGATATAGGAGAACTCTCAGTGCTATCTTTGAAACTTTTCTGTAAATCTAAAATTATTTCAAGTAAAACATTTATTTAAATACAAATGGGCACTAATGGCATGGCTAGAAATTCAGGATATGTTAAATGAGAAAAAAAACCAATTTTCAATATAATACATATAATATGATCCTACATTCTTTGAAAAATAGATTTTTTTAATTATAAAAGTAATGTGTTTTCACATATTTAGAACACACAGGTGCATTAGCTACAATAAAACTAAATAAACAAATCCAAAAAAAGTGCATTAACAAACAAAAAGTTTATTTCTTTTTAATTTCAAGCTTGAAATGAATGGTCCAGCCAGTGAAGCAATCCTGCTCCTTCTAGTCATTCACGAATCCAGGTTCCTTCTGAGACATGACTCTACTATCCTCTAAGGCATCATAATCACCTGCATGGTCTAAGCACTTTTAATTAAAACAGCATAAAAGAACTACTAGAGGAGCTACAACCAATGTTAAAAAATCTAGGACCACAAGTGTCACCTATCACTTCCTTTCACAATCCACTGCTGAAAATGAAGACACGTTTCCATTCCCAATGTTTGGAAATGGAGTAAAAACTGTAGTAAAAATGAATAGCCATGTGCCTGGAAGAAGAACATGGATTTTGGTGGATGACAAGTAGTTGCCACCTAAAGAGGTAGGCAAAAAGAGGAAATTATCTAGAAATCTACAAATAACCATTATTAACATCTGAATACAAAATTTGAGACTTTTGCGGGGGGGAGGGGGACAACAAAACCAGAATACTTCTATATATACTGCTTTGTATATAACCTTGCTTTTCACTTCAAATGTCATGGACACTGTCAACTTTAATATAAACTGCATTGTATTCCATTGAATTAAGGTACTATATCTAATTTCACCGAATCTATATTTTATCCATCCTTTAAGGCCTTCTCCAAAACCTATGTTATCTAGTAAGGCCTCCCTTACATTGAGTTTATAGATTCATTATGCTGATGCTGGGTGGATCATTAGGTCTCAGTTATAGTTTGAAATGCATAGTAAAGATGTGAAGGTAAAGTATTCTGGGTATTTCAGATATATAAGCCTTTCATATTCAACTTACGCATTAGTCATTCAAGAATATGGAAAATTTTTCACATTTTTTGAGTAATCTCTACAGTACTTAAAGAATCATTAAACAGACTGATTTTTAAAATATTCTTAATACACAAACATCACTCAGAAACATCATATAACAGAAGGGAAGACTACATTTATAGTACCAGCGACAGGGTGCCTGGGTGGCTCAGTTGGCTAAGCATCTGACTTCGGCTCAGGTCATGATCTCATGGTTCGTGAGTTCAAGCCCCGCATCAGGCTCTGTGCTGCAGCTTGGTGACTGGAGACTGCTTCCAATTCTGTGTCTCCCTCTTTCTCTGTCCCTCCCCTGCTCCCTCCCTCCCTCCCTCTCTCTTTCTCAAAAATAAACATTTTTTAAAAATTTATAATACCAGCAATAACAGAGAAAAGATAAAACACCTGAAATAAATGTTTTATAAGAAATGTGCAAAACCAACCAAAGGGGACACTTAAAACCTTTCTAAACACTTCAAAAGTAGACTTAAACTTTTAAAAGAATACTATGTAAAAGAAAAAGAATACTATGTTTTTAAATGGAAAAGAATGTAAATTCTTGTTAACTGACTTATAAATTTAATGCCATCATAATAATTCCAACCAGATTTCCTTTTCTGGTATGAGGAAAGCTGATTAATAAGTTTATAGAGAAAGAATAAACAAGCAAGAATGGCCAGGAACACTCTTAAAGGGAACAGCCCTACCAGATATTACAATATATACTAAGTCTTGATGATTTTATTAAAAAGTGTCACGTTAGCAAATAAATAAAAGGACACTGATGAAAGAGACTAAGAAGATTCAGAGTAGACCCAAACACTTAGAGGAATCAAGCATATGATGAAGGTGGCATATAAAATAAATAAAAGATGGACTTCCTAGTAAATACTATGACAACCAAAGAGCCATTCTCGAATAAGTAAAAATAAAACAGGACCCTTCCGCACAGTGTATACAAAGATAAACTCTAAATGAATTAGAGATTTAAAAATAAAGAATGTGGGGCAGCTGGGTGGCTCAGTTGTTGGGCGTCCAACTTGGGTTCAGGTCATGATCTCCCGGTTTGTGGGTTCAAGCCCCACGTCGGGCTGACAGCTCAGAGCCTGGAACCTGCTTCAGATTCTGTGTCTACCTCTCTCTCTGTTCTCCCCCACTCGTATTCTGTCTCTCTCTCCGTCAAAAATAAAGATTAAAAAAATTTTTTTAATAAAATAAAATAAATAAAAATAAAAAGAATGAAAAGAAAATAAAAAGAATGAAATAAATAAAAAGAATGAAACCATAGGGGCACCTGGGTGGCTCAGTTGGTTGAGCGTCTGACTTCAGCTCAGGTCATGATCTCGCAGTTCAAGAGTTCAAGACCCACGTCGGGCTCTGTGCTAACAGCTCAGAGCCTGGAGCCTGGAGCCTGGAGCCTGCTTTGGATTCTGTGTCTCCTCCTCCTCTCCCTGTCCCTCCCATGCTCATGCTCTCTCTCTGTCTCTCAATAACAAAAGTTAAAAAAAATACATATATATATGCATATATGTATATACATATATAAAAAATGAAACCATAAATGTACTGAAAGAAAATACAGGCAAATTGTTTTATAACCTTGAGCCACGGAAGGCCTTTTTAGTAATAATTTAGTTCAACTACCAAAAAAAAAAAAATTTATAGCAAAACATACCATCAACAAAGTCAAATACAAATGAGAAACTGGGGGAAAATATCAGCAACTCATATAATATAGAGCTAATATTCCCAGTACATAAAGAATTCTTAGTTGTTGAGAGAAATAAAAGAAAAGTACAACCCAGTAGGAAAATGGGCCAGCAAAATAAACAGGCAATCCATAGAAAAATACAAATAGCTACTAGACATATGAAAAGATACTCACTTTCACTAATAATGAGAAAAGCAAAGTAAAACTATACTAACATACCAATTCTTCTAATGGCCTGCAAAAATTCTGTAAGATGAACACATATTTTGTGGGCAAGGTTACGGAGAAGTAAATAGTCTCATAAATTGCTGGGGGCAGTACAAAAATTATAACCCCTAAGAAGGAAATCTGACAGTTATCTGTCATAAATACCAATAAATATGTTTTCCCTTTAGCTCAACAAGCCCATTTCTAGGAATCTATCTCTTATAAATTTAAATGTGTATGAACTGACATATTCACTACATTATTAATTGTGACACTGTAATATAATCAGATAAAAAACCAGGGAGCAATCCAAGTATCCAGCAATACTGAACCTTCTGAATAAACAATCCAACCATACAATGAAATACAATGCATTTGTGAAGAAAAATGAAAATAATCTCTGTGCATGGATATGGCAAGCTCTCCAGGATATTTTAAATGTCAAAAACCAAGGTTCATCACAGTGTATATGGTAGGCTTTCTGTTTAGGAAAGGGGAAGAAAATATATTTAACTGTATTTGCTAGTATTTGTAAGAAACTATAGAAGGATAAAAGAAACTAGCAAAAATAAATACTAGAGTTGTGAGGAGGACTTGGTAGATAAAGACACAGAGCAAGACTTCTCTGTAATCCCTTCATATATAATTTTTCCCTTTTTTAAATAAAGATTTCTATTTATTTGTATTTATTTTTAATGTTTATTTATTTTTGAGAAAGAGAGACAGAGCATGAGTGGGGGAGGAGCTGAGATAAAGGGAGACACAGAATCGGAAGCAGGCTCCAGGCTCTGAGCTGTCAGCCCAAAGCCCGACAGACATGGGGCTAGAACTCATGAACCATGAGATCATGACCTGAGCCAAAGTCAGACGCTTAACCGACTGAGCCACCCAAGCGCCCCAAAAGATATTTATTTTTTAAGTAATCTCTATTCCCAACGTGGGACTCAAACTCATAACCCTGAGATCAAGAATCGCATATTCCACCCACTGTGTGGCCCAGACACCCTTATAATTTTTCCCTTTGAACCACATATATAATTATTCAAAGCAATGACTTTTCCATTTAAATTTGTATAATATTTCTCAGTATTTATGTTTAGTGCTTGACATACATTATATTTAATTTAAATCTCACTATGAGTCTATACACCAGGAATGATGATAATCTCCACTTCATTCAAGAAGCTTTAAGTGTTACTGCTTACCCAAAACTAGTTAGTGAGTAACAAAACTGGAAGTGAAAACCACACATCTCTTTCCAAATATTGGGTCACTTCTATTTTGAGTATGTGAAATTCTATCTTCAAAGGCAATAAGTACTACTCATTGAAATCATTTACATGAAAGTTACCGACACAATATTAAACACAGATTTTTATCTACCAAAGAGTAACACTCTGCAGAATTCCCAAGGAAAAAGTGTACTGGTAACAGATTCTATTTCACAAATGAATTTTGAAAACTTCCTACGTTAAAAATAACTCCTGATCCAATATCATTTAGGAAATGGATAAGCCAGAAAAGTGTCAATGTATGTTTACATAATACTTTTTTCCTTTATTTCAGGTTGGTATTTTTGAAGTCTTAAATACAATGTGCCTTTTATCTCTACTCACACCCAAGTTAATTTGATCCCTTAAAATGAAAATTATTCCTTGAAAGTCAATTACCTTTAACTGGTGGGTACCACTGTGAAATAGTGGAATCCCTCATCATACATATATAGGAGTATCTAAATTTTAGATGCCCTATATGTCCAGGAGCTCTCTTGATCACTGCATACGTATACAAACAAGTGAAACTAGGTGGAAATACTTTGCCAATCCCTGATTTAGATCATCTACATTTAGTGTGATTACTGATATGACCATTTGCTGGCTGTTTTCTATTTGTTCCATCTATTCTTTGCTTCTTTCTTCCTCTAACTTACCTTGTGCTGAGGATTTTTTTCATAATTCCATTTTACTGCCTCTACAGATTTATAATTTATGCCCCTTGTGCAAAATTTTTAGTGGCTGTCCAAAGGTTTACAATATACATTTTAAATTAATCTGAGGCCACCTTCAATAGTACCATACCATTTTATGTGCAGTGTAAGGACATTACAGTAATATATTTCTAACTACTCTCCTCCATGTTTTATGCAATTGTTCTTATCTTTTACTCTTATATACATCATAAACACATAATACATTGCTACTATTTTTGCTTTAGGCACTTATCTTCTAGAGCAAGGTGCAGCTCATGGGCCAAATCTAGCCCGTCGCCTGTTTTCAGAAATAAAGTTTTATTGGACCACAGCCATGCTCATTCATTTACATATTTCACACTTACAACCACAGAATTGGGTAGAAGAAACAGGCAGTATGGTTCTCAAAGCCTAAAATATTTAGTATCTAGCCCTATTTACATAAAAAGCTTGCTGTTCTTACAGAAAAAAATAAAAATTTTTTCCATTTCCAATGGTCTCTGTGTAGATCTAAGCTGTGCAGACCATCTTTCTGCGTGAAGAATCTGCTTTCACATTTCTTATAGGGTTGGTCTGCTGGCAATGAATGCCTAGTTTTTGTTTGCCTAAGGAAAACTATTTCTCCTTTATTTTTGAAAGATATTTTCATTGGGTATGTATTTCTAGGCTGACAGGTTTTCTTCAATTCAGCACTTTAAAAATGTCGCTCCAATGTCTTTTGGCTTCCATAGTTTCTTAAGAAAAGTCAGCAATAGACCAAAATTCCTATCTTTGTTCTTGGTTTCTTTTTTCTCTGGGTGCCTTTCAAATTTTCTCTTTTGACTTTTGTTTTCAACAGCCTGAATACGGTGTGTGTGTGTGTGTGCGTGCGTGCGTGCGTGCGTGTGTGTGTGTGTTATGTACCCAAGGCTGTTATTCTCTGAGCTTCTCAAATCTGTGGTTTTGTGTCTCACTATTTTTTGAAAATTCCCAGTCATTATTTCCTAAAATATATCTTTTACCTCATTCTCTCTGTTTATTTCCTGGTATTTCAGGCATGCCTACA
Organism: Panthera uncia; assembly: GCF_023721935.1. Taxonomy (NCBI): domain Eukaryota; kingdom Metazoa; phylum Chordata; class Mammalia; order Carnivora; family Felidae; genus Panthera; species Panthera uncia. The sequence continues at coordinate 58,418,373 of NW_026057584.1, read as the reverse complement.
TTAGGCCTTATGATGTTTTCTTGCTGTTCTTGAATATTCTTTTTTTCTTTCGTAAGTTTTCTTCTCTTTGTGTTTCAGTTTTGGTCACTTCTACTGACCTATCTTAAAGTTCACTGCTTCTTTCCTTCATTGTGTGGAATCTACTAATAAGACTGTTCAAGACATTCTTTATCTGTTACTGTTTTCTGTTTGTTTGTTTTTAAATAGGCTCCATGCACAACATGGGGCTTGAACTCACAATCCTGAGATCAAGAGTCATGTGCTCCCACTCATTGAGCCAGCCAGGTGCTCCTACCACTGTGTTTTTCATTAACAGTATTCCACTTGACTATTTTCCCATCTCTGCTGAAATGACCCACATGATCATGCATATTGTTCACTTTTTAGTCCTTAACATGTTAATCACAGTAATTTTAAATTCCATTTCAGATAGTTGTAACATCTGTGTCATATCTGAGCTTAGTTCCAATAACTGCTTTTTATCTTGAGTATGTTTTTTCTTGCCTTTAGGTATGCCTTGTGATTTCTCTATTGAAAGGTGAACATCTAGTGTAAAATAGCAGAAATTAAGGTAAATAATTTTTTTTATGTAAGTTTATCTATTTTGAGAGACAGCCTGCATGTGTGCGCATACACACAAGTCGGGTAGGGGCAGAGAAGGGGAGAGGCAGAGAGAAAGGGAGAGGGACAGAATCCCAAGCAGGCTCCACTCTGTCGGCACAGATCTTGACTCAGGGCTCAAACTCACAAACCACGGGATCATGACCTGAGCTGAAATCAAGAGTCAGACACTTAACTGACTGAGTCACCCAAGCACCCCATGGTAAATAGTTTTTATGCTAGAAAAGAGACAAGCTTCTTCTTCTCCTAGGCCTCTAGGGGACTTTTGAGTGTACTCTGTTTGACTGTACTTCACAGATACTGTGTTTTTTTACAAACTGAAAAACAAACCCATGTTGAACAAGTCTACTGCTGCCATTTTTCCAATAGCACTTGCTCATTTTGTGTCTTTGTGTCACAATTTGGTAATTCTTGCAATATTTAAAACTTTTTCATTATTATAATTGTTATTATAATTAACACTGTGACCAGTGACGTTTCATGTTACTATTGCAACTAATTTGGGGCACCACAAACTGTACCTATATAGGATGGCAAATTCTCAACAAATGTTCTGTGTTCTGACTACTTCACTGACTGACCATTCCCTGGTCTCTCTCCTTCCCCCTGGGCCTCCCTATTCTCTGAGACACAGCAATATTGAAACGAAGCCAAGTAATGACCCTACAATGGTCTCTAAGTGTTTAAGGGAAAAGAAGAGTTGCATGTCTGTCACATTAAATCCAAAGCTAGAAATGATTAAGCTTAGGGAAGAAGTGTCAAAAGCCAAGAAAGGCCGAAAGTTGGGCCTCCTGTGCCAAGCAGTTAGCCAAGCTGTGAATGCAAAGGAGACGTTCTTGAAGGAGATTAGAAGTGCTACTGGAGTAGCACTTCTAATGATAAGAATGTGAAGAAATAAGAAAGCGAAACAGCCTTATTGCTGATATAGGGAAAGTTTCAACTGTCACGATAGGAGGTCAAACCAGCTATAACATTCTCTTAAGTCAAAGTCTAATCTTGAGCAAAGCCTCTCTTCAATTTACAAAGGCTGAGAGAGGTGAGGAAGCTGCAGAAAAAAAGTTGGAAGCTAGCAAAGATTGGTTCATAAAGTTTAAGGAAAGAAGCTGTCCCATAACCTAAATATGAAGCAGTAAGTGCTAAGGCAAGTCATCTAGAAAACCTAGCTAAGAACGTGAATGAAGATGGCTACACTAAACAACAAGTTTTCAATGTAGATAAAACAGCTTTATATTAGAAGAAGATATCATCTAGGACTTTCATAACTAGAGAAGTCAGTGCCTGGCTTAAAAATTCAAAGGACAATCTAACTCTCTTATTAGTGCTAGTGACTTTTAACTGAATCCAATGTTCACCAACCATTCTGAAAACCCTTGGGCCCTTAAGAGTTATGCTCAATCAACTCTGCCTGTGCTTTATATGTGAAGCATAAAGCCTAGATGACAGCACATCTGTTTACAACATGATTTACTGAATATTTTAAGCCCACTGTTGAGACCTACTGCTCAGAAAAAAGGATTCCTTTCATTGACAATGTACCTGGTCCCCAAGAGCTCTTTCGGAGATGTACAGCAAGACTGATATTGTCTTCACGCCTGTTAACATTACATCCATGCTGCAACCCACGGATCAAGGAAGGAATCTGACTTTCAAGTCTTATTATTTAAGAAATACATTAAGAAATCACTGTTATAGACAAGGATTCCTCTAATGGATCTGGACAAAGTAAATTGAAAACCTTATAGAAAGGATTCACCATTCCAGATGCTATCAAGAACATTTGCGATTCATGGGGAGAGGTCAAAATATCAACATTAACAGAAGTTTGGAAGAAGCTGATTCCAACCCTCATGGATGACTTGAGGATGACTTTGGTGGAGGAAAGAACAGCAGATGTGGTAGAAATAGCCCCACAATTAGAAGTGGTACCTGAAGATGTGACTGATTTACTACAACCTCATAATAAAACCTGAACACATGAGGAGTTGCTTCTTATGGATGAGCAAAGAAGGCGGTTTACTGAGATGTAATCTATCCCTGGTAAAGATGCTGTGAAGACTGTAGAAATGCCAACAAAAGATTTAGAATACCGCATAAACTTAGTTAATAAAGTAATGGCAGCATTTGAGAGGATTGATTCTGACTTAAAAAATTTTTTTTTTCAACGTTTTTTATTTATTTTTGGGACAGAGAGAGACAGAGCATGAACGGGGGAGGGGCAGAGAGAGAGGGAGACACAGAATCGGAAACAGGCTCCAGGCTCCAAGCCATCAGCCCAGAGCCTGACGCGGGGCTCGAACTCACGGACCGCGAGATCGTGACCTGGCTGAAGTCGGACGCTTAACCGACTGCGCCACCCAGGCGCCCCGATTCTGACTTTAAAGAAGTTCTACTATGGATAAAATGCTATCAAACAGCTGACAGAGAAATCATTTGTGAAAGGAAGAGTCAATCGAGGGGCAAACTTAAATGTTATTTTATTCTGAAATGACCACAGCCACCCCAACCTTCACTAACCACCACCCTGATCAGTCAGCAACCATCAACACAGAGGCAAGACCCTCCACTAGCAAAAAGATTACAACTTGCTGAAAGTTGAGGTGATGGTTTACATTTTTTAGTGAGAAAGTATTTTTAATTAAAGTATATACAATGTTTTTATAGATATATGGCTTTTACATACTTAAAAGACTACAAGTACAGGGTAAATATAACTTTTATATGCACTGGGAAACCAAAAAAATTCATCTGACTCACTTTATTGTGATATTCCTTTTATTTCCAAGGCATACCTGTATTTAGTTAGGAGTTGGGTTGGGTTTGAGGTTACTGCTATTGTTACTCCTTCCCACCCCATCCCCTACTCTCTCCGGTAGCAATTTTAAAACTATAGGAATGTTCCAGTTCAGAAGGGACCCAAAATATAGGCTTCTGTTTTAGTTAAATATCCTATCTGAATCCTGCTGTGTTTCAGCCTCCATCTGGATTTCTCTCTAGTTGTAACATTAGTATTTACAAGAAAATTTCCTTTGGTAAGCATCTATGGGTTTCTAATGTAAAATCCTACCATAAATAACCATTTTAAGGCATGTAAAAGTTTATAAATTTTTGCTATCCCTTATTACTATGCTCAAAAAAAAATGTTGTAATTTTTTTTATTCAGATATCATAAGCCCAAATTTTCTAGTTGCATGCATGAAAAAAAATTTTTAATATGCTGTCTTCATATAGTAACTAATCCAAAATAGAAAACTATCCTTGCACCAACTGAAGTCTCAGGGACAGATGCACTGATTAGAGACTTCAACAACATAACTTATGCTGTCTGAAAGGCCTTCTGAGGCAGATGTTCCATCTTATGACTCATCTAATCATTTACTTATACACTAATGTCCACTATATTATATCAGTCATATCACAGCAACTAAGCAGTGCAAATGAAACTCCAAATTTTGCTCCTGCAAATATAAAGTTCCCATTTAAATTCAGACTATTTCTGAAAAGAACAAAAAAGCCTTATTTGTAAGTAGCTTTCTGCTTTTGAATCATTGAACTCATACAGAGTTTCTGCATACAAACTATTGTCAGTGTAGCAAGCCAACTATATTGCAGAGATATACCACGGGCTACTTTGGAAAATACACTTATATGTACTTTACCTCTCACTTATTATGAAAATAAAAAGTGAATAGTGAGTGACATTCCTAAAGCTTTTTATAAAGTACAAGATAAATTTGCATTAAGTTATTTTATTCTGTTAGTTTTGAATTCTGTTCACCGCAAAAATTATCTAAAGAAAATACCTGTCAACTAAATAATGTCAATATATTAGTGCCATTAACTGATTTAAATAAATTATAACCAGGATTATTTAACAAGATACCAAAAGGGAGAAAATTACTTAGAATCCACTGGTAAAGTTCTCTAAGCACCCAGACTGCTGTGTTAGAGTTAATATTACCTTAAGTATAAAAGAAGTTATCTAACAGTCTAAATATTTATCCTAGTATCAATCTTAAGTCCTAATCAAACAGTTATACTTTGTTCCTTTTTAACAGAAGGAAATGAATAAAAATGACTGCAAAATGCTTTTAACTAGAAATTTAAAAATTAGAACAATATTATTAAAGTGATCACAAATGTATCATATTAGGAATATTAAACTTCATTTGAAAATCAAGTTGTATAATTGAAAGATTTTTCACACACATGTGGTTTTCTACATTTTATCTCTTAATGGAACATTTAAGAAGGCAAATTTCTAAATTGAGAAAACTTTAATAATATAACTACCTTTCTTTGCTACCAAAGGGGGGAGTTTTTATGAAACTGTCATGTTTAATAGTAGTCAATAGCTGCATACAATCTGTAAACAAATTCAGTTCAAGGCAAGAACTACATCACCATTTAGTGGTTGCAGTTTAGATTATTCTAGCGTGTAATACTTTAATTGTATAAAACAAAGCTGATGTCACAAATACAAAAGAACTTCTTGCGAAGCGAGTACCACAAATAATCTCTGTGCTGCCACTGATGGCTGACAAGTGATGAGCACTTTGTTCAAATGTATACACTATGCACATCAGGCAACAACAGGTGGTTTATAAAAAGAAAATACTGAATGAAGCTCTTAAATTTTTCATAATCAACAATTTCATAATATCTTGCCAGAATATCTGCTTTTATCTTTGAACAGCTGAAAGATTTCTTGTACAGGGAAATATAATATTCTCAGCATTAAAAAGGTAAAGATGAGCCAGACAAACTAGGATTGATCCCTGGGCTAAAACTGTCTAAATGAGGCAATGTATTAATATATTGCCAATGTGTTGACATATTATCAATGTATTCCATGGTTTAGCAATTTAGGTTAAAATATTTTTAAGTATTTTTAAAAACCTATCCTTATTTATTGATATCTGAGCACTATTAGTGCAGGAGAAAATCTCTCCATAAAAGCAAACACACACCTAAGCTCATTAGGCCTTATTTAGCCAACGGTGTTAGAGGTATTTTCTCATCGATGTTAAAAAATGAAACAGATGACAGTGTCCAAAATGGCTAGCACTCCCCACCACAGCCACCGCCCTAATGTAAGGATCTAAACTTGTAATAAAGCACTAGAAGCTATGTTGTTTTTTAAAAGAGAATAATACAAAGTCCAAATGAAATAAAACTTAAAAATTTGAGACACAGGTACTTAGTACCACAACCTCCACTCCAAGAACTAATCACAGAAAAAAGATTGTTTTGATAAGGAATGGGTTATGATTAAAGGATTCTTCCTACTCCCCCACTCCCAAATAATCCTAAGCACAAAGGACCCTTATTTGTCTTAAATTATTTTAACTGTTCTAGTTCAAAGAACAATAACTGAAAATAGAACAGAGTAGAATTAAGCCAGTAGAATTAAGATGAGGAAAAAATAAATAGGTAAGTGTGATCTTCTACAACTTCCCTCACAGTCACATTAACACAACCAAGGAATACTGAATTACCTCTAAAACTCACATTACAACAATTTTGAATTATATATGCAACACTCAATTTATTTATATGCTGTAGCCAAATGTTCATTTGTAAGTAAGGTGCCTGAAACATGCAATATCCATTATTTGAAGTCATCTCAAATGACCTTGCAGCTGAAAGCATTGCACATTTGCAGTAAGATTTTTTATGCAATGCTTGCAAAACAAAAGTGGCAAAATTGAGTAATAAATTATTTTCATCCGCTGGAATAGTAGAACTTGAAGAAATCTAGGTTGTATTAACAGAAGATGAGAAAGTAGGCAGATTCATAAAAACTAACAAAGACTTCTGGGCATTTTCAAAGAACTTAGAACAGTGGTTCTCAAAGTGTGGTTCATGGACCCTTGGGGGGTTTGCAAGATCAAAACATTATTTCATAATAACGCTACAATGTTATTTGCCTTTCTTGCTGTGTTGACGTTTGTAGACATGGTACAAAATCAGTAGCAAAAACTGCCAGGATCTTAGCATGAATCAACGTGATGATGCCAAACTGCACTGGTAGCCACTGTACTGTGTGTGTGCAGGAGCTCACACACACACATACAGACACACACCAACCAAGTTTCACTTAAGAGTGTCCTTAATGAGATAGTAAAAATAATCTTAATTTTTGTGCACACATCTTTTTAATATGCTGGGCAACGAGACAAAAGCACAAATAAAACACTTCTGCTGCATACCAAAGTACAACAGTTGTCAAGAAAAAGCATTTGAATTGCTAGCCACTTTTTTTGTGGAATACCATTTCTACTTGAAGAACAACCAACGTGCAAACCATGGCTATTTAACCTTTGGTATCTGCCAGCCATTTTATTGTAAATTATAAAACTCAGGCTTTTAAGTGAAAATCAGAATTCTGGAAAACTTGAATCTGCCCCCATGTACATGACAGCTTCCCAATATTTTCTTGAAATCTGTGGTGATATTAATCAATGTGATTTCTTGATACTGTATAATGAAAACATGTCAAGATTTGGAAGATCTGCATCACCCACTGAGAATCAGTATTTCCCAAATTACTAAGTGCATATGCATGGGCAGAAGAGCCACTCAAAGCACAACATACACCAATAGATTTCAAAGTAACCAAGTACAAACAAGTCCATTGCTATAGTTGCAGATTCTACATTCTCATTACCTTTTAAGAAACTTAAATTTGTCAACTTTTAATGTAGTGCTGAAAAATAATATTCACAGTTATCTGAAAAGGTTATTAAAAATACCCTTCCTTTTTCCAACCACATATCTGTGAGGCCAGATTTTCTTCACATGTCTCAACAAAAACAACATAATGCAAAAGATTAAATGCATAAGCAAATACGATGATTCGTCTATCTTCTACCAGATAGATATTAAAGAGATTTTGCAAAATATAAAACAATCCCACTTTTCTTATTAAATATTTTTGCTTTAGAAAATAAAATTAATTTTGAAAGATATATTATGTTAACATATAATGGGTTTACCATTGTTATTTCAAATGCATTAAGAAAAATAATTTTTTTAATCTTAGGTTTAATTTCTAATATGGTTAATACTGATTGATATTAACCTGATAAGCCCAAGATTTGGGGAGGCCTTAATAATTTTCAGAATATAAAAGAGTCTGGAGATCAAAAAGGTTGAGAACTGTCGCCTTAGAGGTTATTAATCCTAACTCCTCTTAAGATATTATTCGGGGCGCCTGGGTGGCGCAGTCGGTTAAGCGTCCGACTTCAGCCAGGTCACGATCTCGCGGTCCGTGAGTTCGAGCCCCGCGTCAGGCTCTGGGCTGATGGCTCGGAGCCTGGAGCCTGTTTCCGATTCTGTGTCTCCCTCTCTCTCTGCCCCTCCCCCGTTCATGCTCTGTCTCTCTCTGTCCCAAAAATAAAAAATAAAAAATGTTGAAGATATTATTCTATTTTTCCATATGAGTGAAGGGGCTGAGAAGTTGCATTCTTTTTTATAAAAATGAATTTCTCTAGGGGCTGTAAAGAGAGATAGTTGAGTGAAAAAGATTATGGCAGTTAGAAACAGGAACCAGAGTGCTTTAGATACTTGGCTTGGAGCCGGATGGAAAGGATAAGCCAGAAATATCCTTCAATATCATGCCAGACAGCATAAAGCTTTCAAAGACCACTAGTGTGGTATCAAGAGAGTTCAGGAGCCAACTTGAAGAGAGGCTCCCTCGGCCAAAGATGGTACAACTTGATCATCAGTAAGGATAATAACTGCAATGAACTTAAACATAGTAAGCGTTTAAATCTATGAATTTATAATGATCCAGAAAGTATCATTATCGACCTCTAAAGGATGTTAATAAACCACTCACTACTGTGCCAACTTTATCCTAGGAAAAAGTCAATATAATCCCACCCACACACCCAAGAGGGAGGAAAAAGTCTAAATCAACGTAATCCTTATTTGGTAAAAATAAGCCCCTGTAACATTTAAATACAATTTTTTTTTTAATTCCAGATAAAATACTGATAAGTTGATGCTAATTAACAGTAAGCATCTATTTTCTAAAGGAAGCTGTATTTCCCTTGCCACACATAAACTGCCATCAAAGAAATCTACACAAAATATCTTTAAAAACCAAACAAAATTACAACTTCTCTGACTGAACATGATCTCTCTTTCCCTCAGAACTCTATCCCTAGAAGTGCTTGTGAACATCAAAGTAATTACCATGACAACTTTAGGTTCAAAAAAAAGAATGTGAAGATTTTCTTGGACATAATGAGGTTCTAAGGTAAAAGGGACTAAAGACTTAAAACATGGACCATGAATGTTATAGTCAATTAACTAAAAACGCACATAATATATGAGAGATAGTAGTTAAAAGGAAGGGCTTTCGATAAAAAAAGAGCCCAGATTCAACTCCCAGTGCTCCCATTTACTAACTTGAGCTACTTAACCACTCAAATTGTTTCTCTAGTATGTAAAATGAGAATAGTAGTGCCTACACTTCATGTAAATATGGTCAAAGAGTAAATGTGGTCACAGATGTAATGATAAAGCCTTTAGATACTGCCTACAACATATAAATCTTCAATAGATAAAGCTTCTGGTAATAGTACTCTGCTATTATTCATGTCATGTAAAGATAAAGAAAGGAGATGATGGGAAAATGGGAAAATGTTGGTCCAAATGGTTCCTTTCACCAACTGTCACTCACTCCAGTAAAGGTTAGCTACCATTCTGCCTTTAGCTGGTATGGGGCAGTTATCAAAAATGAAATGGAAATATAACACATGAATGTGTACACAGATACTAGGTGTAAGTATACTATCTAAAATAACATTAACCTTGCTTCCTTTTTTTAGATTTCCTAATAAAATATTATCCAACTCAATTAGTGAAAAGACATAGTGATGTTTATAACATAATAATCCTTCTATGTAAATACTCAATATAAACTTTCCATTTGCAAGTAAAATAGGCCAGTATCCTAATGCCTCTTAAATCAAATAAAGCAAACTTTTAAATTCTCATCTATGAATTACAATGGTAGCCAAGAAGGGCTGACAAAAAGAACAAAAAGGGAGCGTAACAAAGGATTCAAATTCAAATTACAGTCGTCTTAATTCACATCAACTGTAACTCAAGAGATTAACTATAAAACCCTACAGAGTATAGCAAACCAGATACAAACCATCACCCACGGCATTCAGGCTACTCCATTTTTTTTCCAGCAACTGTCTACCTAGGAGAGTCACATTCTTTGGTGCTTCTCCAGCTGTTACCTTATGAAAATCACCCATCTCTTCGCCTTTGCTTTCCACAGAGTAAATAGTTACTACGTAATCTGATTTCATCGATATCTGTACACTTTAAGTTGTTCCCAGTATATATTGTAGTGTTTACATTTACAATTGGTTAGATAAGGTAATTTCTACAAAAGCAAATGCAAGAAACCCTTTCAAAAATGTCTAGCAAGAAGTGAAGTGTAAAAGAAGTGTATCCTTTGACTCATTAATTTCTAATAAATATTTCTTAAGAAAATAATACAATAGAGGCAAAAAGGCACATGAGTAAAGTCACTCACTTCAGAGTTATCATAGCAAAACAACTGAAGACATATTCCAATATTTAAGAAATGATAAATTGTAGATCACTAACACATTATCCTCTCATTAAAAATCATTATTAATATTAAGGCTATTCTAAAACAAGAAGAATGTTTTATGATATATTAATAAAATACCTTTAGGAAATAAATATAAGGTAGCATTTAAAGTATGGGTTTTGTAAAAATCCTGATTCTGTCACTCAGTAACTGTGATTTCTAACAAGTTATTTAAAGCCCCTGAGACACAGTTTCGTCATTTCCAAAATGGAGTAATATGATCTACCCAGAGAATCAAATGATATTTGATTTATACTGGTACTGTATATTGCTATAAAGTACCTGGCCCCTAACTCAATAAATTCCCTTCCCTATTTTTTGATTCTTTCCTACTACTGCAATCATGAGTTTATAAACAGCAGATCATATCTAAAATGATCCAATGGTGATAAGATTGTGGTTCTATATTTAAAATTATTACCTACAGTACATTTCTTTAATGTTGCTTATATTTTCCTCAGTTCTTTAAAAGTAAGACATCAATCCTTGGTCTGACCATAACCCCTAATATAACTCTGTTTCAAAGTTTTTAAAAATCATATTGAAAATAATTTTAATTAAGACTTCTTTCCCAAACATGTTACCCATAATACACAAATCAGAACTCAGCTCATATATACCAAGATGGAAAAAAAAAAAAAAATTTAGGAAAATGGACGGAATACATGCAATCCTCTGCACTTTCACACTAATGCTTTATTAAAACGTGAGTAATAAATTTAGTTGGGAGGTAGAGGAAACACTACTCCCAAAAAACTATAAACTGATATATAATCCATACTTTTGGTTCTATCCATCTGACAACCTGGCATGTGAGAGGAGACCTTTACAACTGGTCTGTACAGAACGTGGATACAGTTATCCATCAGCTCAGGTACAAGGGGAGAGGAATAAAACCATCTTCCCCGACCCAACTCCTTACTTAGTGAAGTGCAAAATATCTCAAGGTCTGGTGGTACAATGGGGTCTTCTTTAGGTCCTATGGCAACAGTCGAGTCAGTGAAGTCCAGGTCAGCCAAGCAATACTCCCTCTTCCCTCCCACAGAGGAAGTAAAGACAGCAGAGGCAGAGTTGTGAAGAGGAAAAAATAGATCAGGAAGGAAACATCACAGACCTGGACAAATAAATTCCAGACTCATGGCCACTCTGGGGTTTCTGAGGGACACCATAATCTTACCAAAGGAGAGAAGAGGAAATCTCTGGTTATAAAATACCAGTGTTGCTACACAGCCTATAGCCCTTGGAGGAAGCCTTGCCTTTCCTTCAACTGCCCAGGCTGGTAAGTAGCACTACCAACCAATAAGCTCAAAATTATAAGTCACTGATGTAGAAATACTGTATCTGGCATACAATGGTGGTTTAAAGGTGTCAATGTAAACTCTGCAAAGGACAAGTTATAGGGAAATTGAAGACTCACTGGAATAAAACACAAGTGCTCATCTGATTTCATTCATGCAAGTTAAGTATAACAATGAATGCACTGGTTTTCAAAACCAAATCAGTCTCAATACTTACATTTTTAACTTAACATAATGACAAGTGTTCTGACAACTAAGAAAAATGTGGTTCAAAATTTGATGCTTAAAGATCAAGAGACTCTCCAGGACCTTAGAAGTTGCCCTCACATCCTGAGTAATTTCAACTCGTTAGTGAGAGAAGAGTTTTTAAAAGAATCCACGTAGTTGGCTATTTTGAGCAGAAAGAACGGGAAACAAGACCTCTAAAGCAGGTCAGAAAATACACTGAAGAAAACAACGAGAATGCCTCAAGCACCTAAAGCAGATATTAAGACCACCATGAATATGACGATATGTTCAAGCAATTAAACTGTAAATAGCTAGTAGATTAAATAGTAGCTTCATATAATATTACAATGCAAAGTAGCAGGAAGTTTCCAACTGCTACAATATTTTCCACAGTAAACAGAAGTTGGTTATTAGAATGCATTGTATATGTAGATGAGAACCACTGCATAATTACTTAACCCATTGAATTTGTACCAAAGAAACAAAGAAAACATATGTTTTTTGGTCAGTTTGTTTACTGAAATCCAATCCTAGATTAATTTAATAAATACTGCTGAAAAAGAAAATTACAGGACCCAAAGAAAAAAAACTCTATTATTTTAGGATACAATCAAAGACAGTTTTATATTGGCAATTTGTGTCCAGGCAAAAATGTGTGACTCATTTTAAACTTTTAAATGATATGCTTATGGGGGGGAGGGAAGGTGGGCTCTTGAAAACAGTAATTTATGTTCATGGTAATTAAAGGTGATTTACAAAACATATAAACACCTAACTTAACCTAAAGGGGGAGACAATTAAATGAAGGCATTTTTACCTTCTCATTTAGGAGTTCAATAAAGTTGTAGTGCCTTCAGGGTATAATTCCATATAAACTAGAAAAGGCAACTTAAAACCTATGTCTTCCATCAGTGCTACCTTCGTCTCTTTTTAGCAAATGAGGCAACAAAACTGAAGGACCTCTTTGGAATCTTATTGGTAAAGCTCTAGCTAAGCAATTTAGACATAAGAAATTCAAACAGATACAGAGGGACAGTAATAAAAAACAGAATGAAGACACATCTGTCATTAATAACAAAGGAGAAAGGATAAGGGCTTCTATTTTCCCTGGCCAAAAATTCTAACCATCTGCACAGAAATCATCTACATAGATTAGTCTTAGTTCCATCTCTGTAAGAACTTGTCTGTCCAGTTTAAGAGGGGTGAAAGCTAAGACAGAAGTGAAACCAGTCAAGGACTTAAAATCCTACTGAGGGGAAGGGACAGAATATTTTCTAAGAACTGCAGAGATCTTTCAAAATAAAAAGAAATGACATCAAAAACCAACAATACAATTAGCAGTTATTACAAAAATTGACATACTCTACTTACTAAATAAATAAGACTATTTTTTTCTTTTTAAGGAAAATAAACTTTGAAAAGTAAATTTAAATATAAAATACTCCTTCATACAATCAGGAAGACAAAAAAAAAGCATATATCCCTTTCTTTGGATTTTAAGAAAAAAGGCAATTACTTCTGGAAAATGGGGGGAAGGGGAAAACATGAAATTTTATTGTGAACACTGAATTATTTTCTATTTTGTTTATAATAAGAATACATCGTTTTGAATTTTTTAAATATAACAAATATATTTTTTTACAGCATCTGTTTGGCCACTTACAATCACACGGTAGAGTGCAATCTAAGAAAAACAAAACTGTCTACTCATAAGGTATGAGGAGCAGGGGTATAAATACCTTATTAAATTACAATTTTATAGGCACTGTGGAATGAAGCTCATTTTTTCTCAAGTACAACTTTCTGTACCTAAATTACATATAACTCAATCTAACATAAGGGAACACTTTCTGATATCAAGTAGGTGGCTATCCCAACAGTAGGCTGGCATGACTAGTAAGGGTTTCCCTTTGCTTTGACAAACTAACAAAGGAATGCCAGGGGCACCTGGGTGGCTCGGTCAGTTAAGCCAAGCGGCTGACTGTTGATTTCGGCTTAGGTCATGATCTTGCTGTTCCTGGGTTCAAGCCCCACACTGGGCTCTGCACTAGCAGCACAGGGCCTGCTGGGAATCCTCTTTCCTTCTCTCTGCCCCTCTCCTGCTCTTTCTGTCTCTCTCAAAATAAATAAATAAACATTAACAAAAAGAAATTGGAATTCTGTTTAGGTGACTGTACTCTGTGCATATTAAAAACTAATATAAATATAATAGCATTGCTAAGAATTTATTTAGAAGGCTGTATTTCTTTCCCTATCATCATTCTTGTTCTTGGGGGGGGGGGGGGGGGGGGAGGAAAGCCAGATGAAATGCAATACTGAATTCTCAATGAGTTCCTGCAATCTTTTCCTCTTTCAAACCCAGTTTAGGTGAAGTGGTCAATTCCTGGCTCTACCTGGCAAAGGGTAAAGATAAGGTTCCCTCAGATTCCCAAGGTGGAAAGAGGAACTTGGACAATATCCCCCTCACCAAAAATATACAGACTGGAGAAGAGATCATTGCATACAAAGAAATTAGTTTATTAGAACAGAGAGTTGTATAAGGACAGTCTTATACATATATGTAATTTAGGTACAAAAAGTTGTACAGGCAAGTTGTACTTGCCTTTCCCCACAGCCTTCCTTCCTCCCCTCAACACCACATAGGGAAAGACACACACACACACACACATACACACAGACACGTTTACTATGCTACATTCTATATCTGCTCCATTAAAGTTTCTTAGAAATGCAAGTAACACTTTATCCAGGAGTCATCCTGGCAAAACCATCCTAGTTAGAACAGCTTGAAAATCAAACATTTTACAGAGATAGAAATAGATCCCTGACAACTCCTGAATCACAACATTCTAGGCCAAAGCCATCTTCTTGTTGTTTTAACACAGAACTCTAGAGTATTTTATTTGAATCATTTGTGAATGCCTTACATAGGTATTTAAATTGAAAATTCCTCACGTTTTAAAAATCAGAATAATGTCCACTTAAAAAAAAAGCCATGGGTCTAAAGTAAAAAAGGAAAGTCACCCATCTCTCCCCCAACCCAATTCTATTCTTCAAAAATCTATCAATAATCTAATGTATCTTCTTCTAATTTCCTAGGAGTATAGAGTTTGAGCTGTCCACTACTGTAGACACTAGCCACATGTGGCTATTAAATACTTGAAATGTGACTAGTCCAAATTGAGATGTGCTCTAAGTATAAATTACACACCAGATTTCAAAGACTGGAAATCTGGTCTTTAAATATATTACTTAAATATATTTAAATTCATTATTTAAATATATTATTTATTATTTAAATATATTATTAAAATTAACTTCACCTTTTCGGTTTATTTTTTAATGTGGCTATTAGACAATGTTGAATTACATATGTAGCCACATTTATGGCTAACATTATATTTCTACTGGTCAGCAATGGTACAATCCAGATTTTAGAGTCAGACTTGCCTTACTGATTACAACTCCCAACTATCTATTCAACCAGCTGTGTAACACTGGACAAATTTCCTAACATCTCTGTATCCATTTCTGACTTGTTCTGAGAATTAAATGAAATTACTCACATAAAGCACTTAGCACACAGCCTGGCACAAAGTAGGAGTTCAATAAATATTTGATAGCAACAAAAGAACAAAAACGAAAACATAATTGTTTTAAAAGTCACTATATGGTACCTGTCTCTTCAGGCACTATATATTTATTGTGCCAAACAGGTATTCTGAAAAACAATGTACACTAACCACTTGAATTTTCTCTCACACACAAATACATAGATCTTAAACATGTCTAATATACAGATTCTAAACATTCAGATCTAAAAATGTATGAAAGCTGTATGATATGGTGAAAGACTGGAAAGAAAAAGAACTTTAAAGAATAAAGACGTGCTGTATGTCCAGTTTACTAACTATGTACCTTAGAAAAATGACTTAACTTTTCACTATCAATATGCTCATCTGTACAACTGGGATAATACCAATCCTGCAGAACTGTTAAGATTAAATAGATTAATTAGAAATAACCTACCATAGTACCTAACATATACCAGGTGCTTAATAATCATTTCCCTTCTTCTGGAAATCAAAATAAAATGCCAACAATTCAGACACATGCTACTAACATTTCCACTTGCTTGCTATGTCACAACTGTCCAAGCCTGTTCAAACTCTGAAGAGACAGCTTAAAAACACGCTAATACCACAGTCATCTAGATGTCCTAC
The DNA here is from genome assembly GCF_023721935.1 of Panthera uncia. Classification (NCBI taxonomy): domain Eukaryota; kingdom Metazoa; phylum Chordata; class Mammalia; order Carnivora; family Felidae; genus Panthera; species Panthera uncia. The sequence continues at coordinate 58,402,363 of NW_026057584.1, read as the reverse complement.
ATTTTACCCCTTGTATGAATTGCAGTTACAAATCTGTACTACTGTATAACAGTATAAGTAAATACTCCAGAAAAGGTAAATACTTCCAGGAAAAAAATAATTTAACTCTATGGCCTTTGTTTTTATCAAGTGTTATAAAGAGGGTAGAAGATTGCTTCCAAATTACTGCCTTTTATCCAAACTAAGAAAAAACACTGCACATCGGCTATGCCTCAGGTCTTTTACAAAGATGCAATAAATGTCAATTTAGAGCTAGGAAAGGGTATCTCTTCTGATATACACCAGATACATATGAAATTAGACAAGCTATATTTTTTTCTCTCTTTGCCTCAGCTGCCACAATGCTCAGCAGTAAGATTTATTCTCAATTTCAATATCTTATTTGGCATGGGTTATGTGTTACCATGGACCTAGGCTCCTCACCATCCATCCACCCCATTCCCTTTAATTCTCACTCTTCATTAATGGCTTTCATCATTTTCCTGTCGTTTTAATGTATTTGTCTTTTATTGTAAGACAGCTAAAATTCCTTTTAGAAGTCAAAACAAAATAATAAACAGAACTGAAGTTCACAAAGAGTGCAAAATAAATCCACAGGCAGAAAACTTGAACAAGCAACTGGAGACTAGAACTCAGGAAAGAACAGGACACTGTATCCCACACTTCCACCGTCACCACCAATATCACACATACACATACATGCATACACACACCAATTTAGCTGAAAATAATCAAATGTATTTGAAGTTTTGTTTTCTATAACTATAGATGACTACATACTTTATAATTAACATTCCTGCAAATCAGAACCTCCTTTATGTTTCTAAACTGGGAACAAAACTGTCCCTAGCTCAGAAAGCAGCACTCTTGTTTCTAGCCTACAAGGTCTTATCTCTAAGTACCTGTTGAGAAACTTTAACAAGTTTTATCTATAAATAGCTTAACAGTAGGTGCAGTGATACTGACAAAGGTGCTGTCCTTCAGATAACGCACAAACACCTCAGCTTCCGGTTGAAATATCACTTCAAAACTTCTAATGCCAGCTTAAAAAAGCTAAGGATTGAGTGAAATCAATAGGCAAGTCATGTTCAAAGCTTTAAACACCTAACAATAGGAAGTTATATTGCTTCTAAAAATTGGTAAAAACAAATCACATTGACTCACTAAACTATAGTGAAAAAATTAATCATTTTTCTAAATAAAACACCTGTAATCAGAAGTTGCTGCATGTGTGAATTTAAAAAGAATTTGTTTATCATAAGATGGTTGCTGTTTTCCCTATTCTGTATTGAATCTTTGGCAAACAGTCTTATTTGAGGAGAATTCTGTTTATAGGAGATATAAGAAAAGCCTATCATTTAGTTCCATCCTTCTTCATAAAGTCTCTCAAATTTGCTTTTCTATTCAACTGTTTTCTGAAATTTAGCGCCCATTATTTCCTCCATGAAATACTACAAAAACCTTCTGGTTGTTCTTTTTGCCCCAAACTTCTTCCCTCTCAAATCCATTCACAGTGTGTTGATATGCAGTTGTTAAAGCATCAACTCTGTTTACTAAGTGATACAATCCTGCACATCAGCCCTAAAGTGAGTAAAATCCAAATTTCTGACTTAACAAATTACAAATGATCAATGCCAATATACAATAGGGCTGAATCTCACAGGCATCATGCTGAAAGAAGGAAAGCACAAAAGAATACAGAATATATGATTATATGAAGTTCAAGAATATGCAAGCATAATCAATGATGACTGAAGTCAAAAAAATGATTACACTGAGTGGGGAACTATCTGAGAAGGGTGAGAGAAATGTTCTAAACCTTGATCTACATGATTCTTACACAAGTGTATACATGTGTACAAATGCATGCATATCTCAAAAAAAAGAAAAAGAAACTAGAAGAAAACAGTTGTGAATATTTACCTGGTCATGAGAAAGATTAAGAACTTTCTAAGCATAAAAGTATAAAGAAATCAAAGGAAAAGATTGACAAAAACATTTTCAACACAAATGACATAAATATATAATTAATATATTTCACGTACCCATACTGCATAAACAACTCTAGAACAAAGGTCAGCAAGTTAAAGCTTATGTCCTATTTTTGTTTGACCCCAGAGCTAAGAATAATTTTTACATTTTTAAAGTGCTCCAAACAGAGAGAGAGACAGACAGAGAAACAGAGAGAGAGAGAGAGAGAGAGAGAGAGAGAGAGAGAAACATGCAACAGAGTAAAATATCTATTTGGGCCACTAAAGAAAAAATTTCCCAATCCTTGCTCTAGTAAATAACACAAGAAACCAATAAATACCATTATACATGAAGGCAAAACAGAGGAATCCAAATGTGGGTAGGAATAAGATTTCTCCATGTAAACCCAATGTTGTATCAATTTTTTTTTTGAACCATTTAAATAGTTTATCTATTCCAATCTGAGACCTATCTAAAATTATTCAAAAAATAAAAATTTTAAAACATCAGTATCCCATGGGATGGAGGGGGAGAATTGGGGTATATCTGATAGAATTCTAAACGTATATGCCCTTTGGCCTAGTAATTCCACTTCCAGGAATCTCTCTTAGAGAAGTACCCAGACATGTACCAAAAAGAAGCCTGCACAGTAACGTCCATTAGCAACATTCTCTGCAATTAAAAAAAATCAGAACTAACAAATGCCCATACGTTATGCTAAGTGAAACATAAGTCATGCAAAGAAAGAAAAATACTGTATAATCTTGCTTACATGTGGAATCTAAAAATGCTGAACTCATAAAAACAGAGTAGACTAGTGTCTGCAAGGGAATGAGGTGGGGGAAATGGGGAGGGGCTGGTCAAGGGTACAAACTTTCAATTATGAGTAAGGTCTACAGATTTAATGTACAGCACGGTAACTACAGTTAACAACACTATACTATGGAAGTTGCTAGAAGAGTAGATCTTAAATGTTCTCACCATGCCAAAAAGTTAATTAGGTGAGGTGATGGATGTGTTAACTAACCTTACTATGGTAATCATTTCACAGTATTGAAGTGTATCAAATCATACTCTACACCTTAAACTTACACAATGTTGTATGTCAATTATATCTCAATGAAGCTGGGGAAATAAATAAATGCCCACAAATAGGAACTACTTCAGTAAACTCTGGTACTTCCATACTATGGATAATGACACAGCAGTTAGAAAACAATGAAGCATGAAATAAGCCAGTCACAAAAAGACAAATATTATATGATTCTACTTTATATGAGGTACCTAGAGTAGTCAAATTCAGAGAAAAGTAGAAAGGCAGCTGTCAGGGACTGAGGGAGGAAGGAACTAGAAGTTATCGTTTAATGGGTACGGAGTTTCAGTTTGGGATGATGGAAAAAGTTGTGGAAATCGATGGTGATAATGGTTGCACAATATGTCAATGTTCTATATGCCACTGACCTGAACATTTAAAGACGGTTATAATGGTAAATTTTATTTTATATATGTTACCTTAATAAAAAAAAATTTTTTTTTAATTAAAAATGTATGTTGAGGGGCGCCTGGGTGGCTCAGGCAGTTAAGTGTCCTACTTTGGCTCAGGTCATGATCTCACAGTTCGTGAGTTCAAGCCCCGCATTGGGCTCTGTGCTGACAGCAGGGAGCCTGGAGCCTGCTTCAGATTCTGCGTCTCCCTCTCTCACTCTGCATCTCCCACACTCATGCTCTGTCTCTCTGTCTCTCTGTCTCTCAAGAATGAATAAACCTTAAAAATTTTTTTTCTGGGCGCCTGGGTGGCGCAGTCAGTTAAGCGTCCGACTTCAGCCAGGTCACGATCTCGCGGTCCGTGAGTTCGAGCCCCGCGTCGGGCTCTGGGCTGATGGCTCGGAGCCTGGAGCCTGTTTCCGATTCTGTGTCTCCCTCTCTCTCTGCCCCCCCCCCATTCATGCTCTGTCTCTCTCTGTCCCAAAAATAAATAAAAAACGTTGAAAAAAAAAATTAAAAAAAAAAAATTTTTTTTTCTTTTAAATGTTGAAATTAAAAACCTATATTCATCAAAAAGGTTACACCAATGTAACAACATGAAAAATAAGTCTATGTGCAGGGCACCTGGGTGGCTCAGTAGGTTGGGTGTCTGACTGCAGCTCAGGTCATGATCTCATGGTTGGTGGGTTCGAGCCCTGTGCTGGGCTCTGTGCTGACAGCTCAGAGCCTGGAACCTGCTTCAGATTCTGTGTCTCCCTCTCTCTCTCTGCCCCTCCTCCACTCACGTTCTATTTCTCTCAAAACTAAACATAAAAATTTTTTAAAAATAAGACTATACGCAATGACATAGAATGATCTCTTAAACTTCAAATAATTTAACTCTAGTATTACAACCCACATTTTACATGAGAAAAATGAAGTTCGAAGACTTAGTATTACTTTTTCACAATCATATAGAGCCATAAATCACATTCAGTTTTGTGATTCCAAAACCCACACTCTTTCCACTTTAAGCACTGGACTAAAATGCAAAATAATACAATATTTGCCTTATGCTAACATGATTCTGATTTTTTTCCCTTTCATTTTTATCTTTACTATTATTTAACCAGTAACTAATTTTTAAGGTACCGTTTCGAAAAGCACATCCTAAACATCAAACAGTTGCATTTCTGATCCAAAGTAAATGAAGACTTAGGTTTTGTTCCAAATTTTAAAGAGCTCCTTCAGGGGCACCTGGCTAGCTCAGTTGGTAGAGCATGCAACTCTTGACCTTAGGATCCTGAGTTCAAGCGCCATGTTCAGCATAGAGCTTTCTTTTAATTAATTTTTTTAAATAAAAAAATTAAAAATCTCCTTCAGCTTATATACATAACCAGCCTATTAAGGAAATATGGTAATGAGTTTCAAAAAAATTAAAAAAATAAACAGTGTTTAGCTTTTTACAATAGATGTTCACAACAAAATCTCCCATAAAAGTGTATATACGAAGTATAAAGGATATCTATTTTATTTTCAAAAGTTGTTAATCCATTAAAGAACTTTTAGAACATTAATTTCTAGTGTTTTTTTCAGACACCAGAAACTGTTATTTCTTTCTCAATGGTAAGGTCAGTAAAAAAAAAAAAATTAAAAAAAAAAAAAAAGTTAAAAAGAATATATTCACAGAGAATTCATAAAGAATTCCTGATCTACAGTTAGTATCACATAATTAGCAATGGGCATAACCATAGCTATTCAAAGTTGTTTACCCAAAATGTGTGACAATTATGCCAAAAATATGGAGAAATTTTTTCACTTTTTTTTTTTTAATTTTTTTTTTTAACGTTTATTTATTTTTGAGACAGAGAGAGACAGAGCATAAACGGGGGAGGGGCAGAGAGAGAGGGAGACACAGAATCGGAAGCAGGCTCCAGGCTCTGAGCCATCAGCCCAGAGCCCAACGCGGGGCTCGAACTCACAGACCGCGAGATCGTGACCTGAGCTGAAGTCGGACGCTCAACCGACTGACCCACCCAGGCGCCCCAATTTTTTCACTTTTAAAACATCATACAAACCAGGGGGTGCCTGGGTGGCTCAACAGGGTGAGCATCTGACTTCGGCTCAGGTCATGATTTCCCAGTTGGTGGGTTCGAACCTCGTATTGGGCTCTGTGCTGACAGCTCAGAGCCCGGAGCCTGCTTCGGCTTCTGTGTTTCCCTCTCTCTCTCTGCCCCTCCCCTGCTCACACTCCGACTCTCTCTCTCTCTCTCAAAAATAAGTAAACATTAAAAAAAATTAAAAAATAAAAAATCATACAAACCATTAGAATATGTTCTGTGTGGCTCAAAAATCCCAAAAGCAGTTAGCTAAAAGAATAATACAGTTTGTCAACTATACCTCAATAACAAAGAAAGAAACAAAGAAGGAAAGAAGGAATGGAGAGAGGGAGAGAGGAAAGAAGGAAGGTAGGTAGGTGGACAGGTAACTAGGAGATAGATACAGCTAGCACAAGAAAAAATTTCTGCATAATTTCAAACCTTCAAGATACTTTTGGGGTGTGGGGGACAATTAAGTAGGGGAATGATTATTTAGAACATCACCAACATTCAAATAGTTTGACATTGAGACCAAAGAAAACAATTTATATTTCAGATAAATAACCATCCAACTGCTTATAGATTTTTAAGCACTGCCAGCTGCATCATTTCAGGCAGACCTGAATTCAAATCATAGCTCTGGTGGTTCATCAGTTTTGTTAATTATGGCCTAATTTCCTAGTCTCTTAAAGCCTCCTCGGTTTTCTCATCTTTAAAACAGACATACTACCTCCCCTACAGGATTGCTATGAACAGAGCACATTAAGTCACATTAAGTCACACCGTCAAATGTTACATGTTAGTTCCATACAACCTCCAAAAAGAAGTTACCATCTAAAAGACTAATGAAGGCTGCTACAGACACTGCCAGGACCTCGGTTACTGATCACTTGTCTATTTATTCACTTCATAAATAGAAAAATGAAAATACCAGAAAAAAGAACGTGTGAGAGTAAATTCGAATGCATTCTCTTTCTGACCTATGTTTTGTCATCTTTGTTACTAAAAGCCTAAGCCACATTATATTTTTCTCTAAATAAAGTCATCCTTTCCCTTTAGGAATTTACAAAGCAAATAATTTTCCATGGTCTTTTTATTACGTAATTTGGGTATTATTTAAAACTGCTTGACCTAGAACTGATAAACATCAAGGCAACTTCTCTGGAATTTAGACAAATGTTTTTCAAAGTGGGTCCATAGACAAAAAGTGTCTACACTTGATCTTAGCCAAAAGGCCGAGAAGTGATGCATAGACAAAAAGTTTCAAGAGCTCACAGACTAATAAAAATTTTTGTGATTTAAAAAAAAGACTTCTTTATTTGCATTGATAATTATCAGCATAGATTAACAGACTAAACCAACACAGAGCAAGGACTTTGTAACCAGAAGTAAGTTTAAAATCTGATTCTACCTACTGCTAGCATTACTAACAATGTAATCTTGGGCAAGTATTGTAACTCCTCTACTCTTTGGATTCCTCATTTACAAAATGAGGATAATAACAGGACCTTTCTTACAGAGCTGTTAACAAGAGTAAACGAGTTAGTGTTTATACAGGGTTTATGATACTGCACCTTTGTTAAAATAAACATGGCTAGACTGTAGTTTTAGTTAGCATTTCTCAAATTGTGATCCACAACAAAATCTCAGAGATAATGCTCTTTTTTCCCCCTAATTTCAATTATAACCCTTTATCCTTTCATGGAAGTACATTAAATATAAAATACATAAAAACATATGAGGTAAGGTCTCTGTGTTGAAAGATAATTAGCCTCTGAAATTTATTTCTCATCTAAAGTTTATCTTCTGTGATGTCATAAATAGCTACTTATAAAAATAACTGAATTACACTAAAAAGACTGCAAGTATTTTTGCAGGGAAGCCAAAACAGATTAATTCCAACTGAAATACAATTTTTGTGGCATTCTTTGTGTCAGTATTGAATGTTCATTCAAGCAACACAAGCATAGAGAATAAAAAAAAAGAAAGAGATCCTTCGAAGTCAACTATTTGTTTTGTTTAATAGCTTGAAGAGATAGGCCATAAAAGAGGCATGAAACCTTAGAAACATGTATGAACATTTTTTTGAGTTACGCTTAACTCAACATATGTCTAACATTCTAGAAATTCCAGCACAATAAACAGCACCTTATTTTCAGGCATAAAATGAGTGTTGGGTATTTTGGAAGCACAACTTTGCTACCTGAAATTATGAACTTCAAGCTCTTCCCAACTCCACTTCCATGTAAACCTGTATCAAAAGAGGACTGACAGGAGCACAGGAACAGCCTACCAAACCGTGCTCCCCTTCCCCCACATACAACCCATCACTCTCATTCACAGGGCTGCTAAAACTAGACCTGGTGTACATGTTTCTTCCTACCTGCAACAAAACATTGAAAATGAATATTATGTCTTAGATGTGTATATTCAACTACCTTGGCAGGGAAGAAGTAACTGAAAAGACAATAGGGCTTTCATAAAGTAGACTCGTTAACATTTGCCTAAATTAGTCAACAAATTTTTGCAATAGCTATTCTCTCTTAAAGTTTACTTTAAAGTCCTCTAGGGGCGGGTGGCTCAGTCAGTTAAGTGTCTGACTCTTGGTTTCAGCTCAGGTCATGATCTCATGGTTTGTGGAGTTTGAGCCCTGCATCAGACTCTGCACCTCTAGTGCAGAGCCTGCTTGAGATTCTCTCCCTCCCCCTCTTTCTCTGCCCCTACTCCACTTGTTCTCTCTCAAAATAAATAAATAAACTGAAAAAAAAAACCCTAAAAATAAAAATAAATAAACACAATCCCCTAAATGATTCATCTCACTTGTTAAAAAGTCACTTATTAAAAAAATCACTTAATGTGTCATCCAAATGTATTATGTTTTGGTTTCCTCAAGCTGGTAATTTATGTATTAAATTTATAAAAACCTTATTCTTATCTCACATTTAACCCTCCCCCCTCCATCTCATGTTTTCAGGGAAAATTAACTCTTCAAGTTAACTTTAATCTTATTTAAAACTCTATCTAAAAAGGTTTTGCTTTAGTCAGCATGTATTAATAACACTTTTCAAGTTAAGAGCTTTCTTTTACATTATGAAAGTACTATATCATAAACTTAACCCAAGCAGAATTTATATTCCATTTAACAAACAAAAGTACATGTATTTTCCCCTATCAATAGAGCTGACAGAAGATTTTATATTCCACTATTTTTAACTCTTAATAGAAGTTTTTAAAGACCCCCTATCTTGTTTACTGAATACAGGTAAAGCAAATTGAGAAAGGTACATTCTAGGTGCTAGAGAGAGACAAGAAATCTACTGGCAGTGAATCCATCAAAACCCTTTACTGACTTTCCACTTAATAGAATCGTCAGACCCTATGTATTTTGTTCAGCAATACAAATGACTGGAAACAAAATATTCTACCTGGATAGGTACTTACAAAAGCATGCACATATTACAATGTAACCTGAGTCCCCCAATGCTACTCCATGGAGCTCTGGCACAGGCTTCAAGAGTAAAAGCTACCTTTACAATGGATTATTACTCAGCCATAAAAAAGAACAAAATCTTGCCTTTTGCAACAACACGGAGCTAAAGAGCATAATACTAAGTGAAATAAGTCAGTGAGAGAAAAAGAAATACCATATGATTTCACTCAGATGTGGAATTTAAGAAACAAATGAACAAAGGAAAGCAAAAGAGAAAAAGCAAGAAACAGACTCTTAAGGATAAAGAACTGATGGCTACCAGAGGAAAGGTGCGGGGGATGGGTGAAATAAGTAAAGGAGATTAAGGATGACACTTGTGATGAGCACTGGGTGATGTATGGAATTGCTGAATCACTGTATTGTACATCTGAAACTAATATAACACTGTATGAAAACATACCGGAATTAAGAATTTACACACACACACACACACACACACACACACACACACACACACACAGCTACCTTTAGTCCTCAGAAAATGAGGTACCTTTTCCATACACTGTCAAAGTTTTCACTCAAACATCTATTTCTTCCAGACATTTGACAACACAGAGTTACAGTTAATGATATGGGTCATGACAGAGTGGGAGAGGAAGGACTGATGCCATACAAAGTTGGTTTAATCACAGGGACTGACACCTTTCAGTTATGTGACTTGGGCAAATCATTTTACCTATCTAAGCTTTGGTTTTCTCATTTGAAAATGAGGATGACAATAACGAATACACATCTCACTGGGTTGCTTGATGATCAAGACTTCACAATTTAAAAAGCACTAAAGAAACAAAATGCTGTAAAGATAGTCATTATTATTATAAGCTGGACCTAGTTGTTTGGTCAGATAGGTCTTTTGATAGGTCTAGGGTGTTTATATCAACCTACAATCCTGCTTCTCAAGTTGGGGACTGCATACTGCTGGAAGTACAGAGGAAAGTAAACCATGAGATGCCAAAACTTTTCCCTGAAGTCAAGTGTCTGGGGCTGCACTGTGTACCAAAGGCCCTCAAGTTCTTCATCCTTTGCTGTGAGAGCTCTTTGGTAGAAAAGTCTGACAAATACAGTATTCTTACCATTTTCATAACATTCTGTATTTCCAGGCACTTTTATGTTTTAGAGATAGGCAGTTCTACCTGTTAGTTCAAGACTTAAATTTTAAAATTTTAACAATTTTATTATGAATTTTTAAAAAGCAAGCTTTGAAAGAAAAAAGAGTAGTATTTCCCAAAACACCAAGAGTGAAAGAAACACTGTGTTGTTTAAAAACACTTAAAAGATCCATAAAAGAACAGAAGAATGAGATCAAAGAAAACTGAAAAAGTAAAGAACAAAAAATACTGAAAACCAATGCCCTCTGGAATAACTTCAGCCCCTCCTAGGTTCCAGAAACATGTCTGATGGATGGGCCCAGAGGATATGCTAATAACACCATTAGTTTTCATCCTTAAACATCTTTCCAAAATGAAAACACTGCACATTCCTATTCTTTCACTGATATAACATTCTCAAAAAGACAAAACTCAAGTGATGAAGAACAGATCAACAGCTATCATGTTTCATGGTGACAAGAGTGTGACTATAAAGGGATAGCCTAAGAGGATTTTTGAGGTGAAGTGTTCTGCACCCTGTGTGCCAGTGGTTACACAAATCTATACATATGCTGAAATTCAAAGACCTGTATGCCAAAATAAGTCAATTTTACGATATGGTAATTTAAAAACTAAAATACACACAAATCCTGAACTTTACAAATGAAATTTTTTTAAAAGGTTTTGCCCAGGGGCACCTGGGTGGCTCAGTCGGTTAAGCGTCCAACTCTTGATTTCAGCTGAGGTTATGATCTTCCGGTTTGTGAGTTTGAGCCCCACGTCAGGCTCTGCACTGTCAGTGCAGAGCATGCTTGGGATTCTCTCTCTCCCTGTCTCTCTGACCCTGCCCTGCTGGTTCTCTCTCTCTCTCAAAATAAATAAATAAACTTAAAAAAACAAGTGTTGCCCAACAAACTTACTAACAAAGTTGCCAATAAGTAATATTTTGGAATTTTTAAGGAATTGTCTAGTTGAAAAGAATCTGTACTTATCAGATTGATGTATGAAAGAGACAGATAATTTCACTTTAATTGCACCAAAATCCAAGTTTCTTCTCCACAAATCCCCAGACTCATAAAATGTCAGGTTGACTTCTGATTTGTAAATCAATACAAATAGTGTACCAATATGCTAATTATTATCTAGAAATATGACATCTCCAATGCTTATACTACTGATACAATCAGGTAAAAGAGTCTAATCAAAACTCCCCTAGAAGGAAAAGTGACATAAAAGATTGTGTGTGTGTGTGTGTGTTTTTAATTTCCACATCCTTTTCCTTTTTTTTTTCTTTTTCTTACTTTTATGAAGTAAAAAATTAACATTTAGTGAACTGTGCATAAAGTGTAAAATTTGGTATACAGTATGTATATACCTGTGATACCATCACAAGATTATGAACATATCCATCACCCCAAAAGTTTCTTCATGCCCCTTAGTAATCCCTCCCCCTTACCCCACCCCAATCCCCTTGACCCCAGGCAACCACTGATTTGCCTTCTGATACATTAGTTTGTATTTTCTAAAATCTTATGTAAATGGAATCATATAGTTTATGCTCTTTTTTTGGACTGGCTTCTACTTAGCATAATTATTTTGAGATAAATCCATGTTACTATGTGCAGAAAAAAAAATTATTATATCTACCTCCTATACAAAATTAGTCTACGTTTGCTACAAACTGGCTTAACACACTAAAGGAGTATCTTCAATAACCTACCTAAGAAGTTTCACATAATGAACACATTATTAGATCATTCTTCAATTAATGTTCTTTTGCAAAAGTTTTCTAAGCATTTAAAATAGAGCAAGAAAAAAAAGTCACCCTGCAATAAAACTGATTCTGTTTTCAAATTAATTTTAATAAGAAAAGACTCATTGGTACTATTAAAAATACTTCCCACAAAACTTTGTTTATAACATTCACCAGAATAAAAAGATTAGCTTTAATAGTTCCCATTATACAAAGTCTGGCAATTTTTTTATTTTTATGTGTCCCATTAAGACTCACTCTCACTGGGTGCCTGGGTGGCTCAGTCGATTAAGTGTCCAACTTTGGCTCAGGTCAAGATCTCATGGCTCATGAGTTCAAGCCCCGCACCAGGCTCTGTGCTGACAGCTCAGATGGAAACTCTGTCTCCATCTCTCTCTGACCCTCCCTTTCTCATGCTTTCAAAAATAAATAAACAGAAAAAAAAAAAAAAAAAAAAAAAACTTTCACTTCAGCAACCCTTGTTGCTGAAACATTAAATTCTTATTTATGTAGCTGAATCCATAGCTATGAGTTAGTATTCAGTCACTTTAAAAACACACTTTAAAAGGTAAGTCTATCTCCATATCTGCGTACATGTGAACAAGATAATCTTTCATTATTTCTAGTATCTCTCATTACCTTATTAGAATACTTTACAAACAAGAAACCCCCTGAAAATAAAATTTTAAAGACAACTCTAATGATTAATGGAGAAGGGATCTGAAATACCTACACATTAGGCAACAAACCTCACAAGGAGAAAACACTATTTAAGAGGTAAGCAAATTTAGTAATGTGTATAGATCCTTTTACAAAAGAAGTATTCTATGTTTTTCATGCCCAGACATCTATGGAAATCATTATGAGCATCTTGAAAATAATCTTTTTATGACAGAATGAAATTTCAAATTCTTGGTGTAACTCCATTTTGATTTCTTAAAACATTAAAAATATAACTCAACTGAGTAACTGCAAAGTAAGCCCCTGGAACAATTTAATCTGCATTCCTACCCCAACTCTCTATTTAAAACTATTCAGGGGAGCCTGGGTGGCTCAGTCCGTTAAGTGTCTGACTTCGACTCAGGTCATGATCTCACAGATCCTGGGTTGGAACCTGCATTGGGCTCAGCGCTGACAGCTCAGGGTCTGGAGCCTGCTTCAGATTCTGTGTCTCCCTCTCTCTGTGCCCCTCACCCACTCACATTCTGTCTCTCTCTCTGTCTCAAAAATAAACATTAAAAAAAAAAAACTCTTCATATTCAAGCCATTAAACCTTAATATGGTGGACATGGTGATCCCCAATTACCTCCCTGGCTCTCTTCCATCCCTCCTATTCCTCACCATTCATCTTACCTACACTGACAGTTCTTTCTTTAGAGCCATTTACTCTAAATAATCAGTCTCTCCTTCTCCTCCTCCTTCCCCTAATATATTTGTTCCCACTCAGTCTTTACCTGTCAGCATAACCATCACTTCCTCAAGGCAACACTACACACTCACATGCACACTACTGTCTCTCCTCTTTGTGCACAGAGAATAGCATCTAGTGTTTATATGACCATTTGTTCAATGTCTGTCTCCTCCATGTATTGTAAGTTCTCTGAGGGTAAGAGTCTTACCTGTTCTTACCCACTATCACATCCTTCAGCATCTAGCACACTTGAAAGAGGTGTTCCATAAATAATGTGTCAAATGAGGGGCACGTGGGTGGCTCAGGTGGTTAAGCATCTGACTCTTGATCTCAGCTCAATGATGATCTCAGCGTTCGTGAGTTCCAGCCTCACATCAGGCTCTGCACTAATAGTGCAGAACCTGCTTGGAATTCTCTCTCTCCTTCTCTCTGTCCCTCCCCAGCTTGTGCTCGCTCGCTCGCTCTCTCTCTCTCTCTCTCTCTCTCAAAATAAAATAAACAACATAAAAAAATTTTAATATGTCAAATTAATAAGATAGAGTGAGCTAATGATTTAAAGCCAAAGAAAACCTGTCAAAGTATTTATATTTAAAACAAGAATACATTTTTGAGGCAATGTAGGTATTTACAAATGCCTAATAACCAAGGGAAGTAAACAAGGTGAGAGAAAGTTTAATTTTTTAAAATTAAATTAATGGAGAGAAGCATAGCATTAATAAATTAATAAATAAACCAAAATTTCCCACTCATAATTTTTTCTCTCTCCTAACTTTCACATGTTCTAATGGAAAGCTTAAAAGTGCCCTAGACACTAATAGATATCATCACGATGCTGTCCCTTTCCTTAGTAGTTTTTTTTTTTTTAATTTTTTTTCTTAATGTTTTTTATTTATTTTTGAGACAGAGAGAGACAGAGCATGAGCGGGGAAGGGGCAGAGAGAGAGGGAGACACAGAATCCGAAACAGGCTCCAGGCTCTGAGCCGTCAGCACAGAGCCCGATGTGGGGGTCGAACTCACAGACTGTGAGATCATGACCTGAGCCGAAGTCGGACGCTCAACCAACTGAGCCACCCAGGCGCCCCTTAGTAGTTTTTTTTAAAACCATCTCCACACCCAATGTGGGACTCAAACTCATGACCCTGAGATCAAAAGTCGCATGCTCTGCCAACGGAGCCAGCCAGATGTCCCATCCCCTTCCTCGGTAGCTTTAATTCAACTATCTAAAACAAAAACAGAAAAACTAAAAAATATAAACACAGAAAACTGATTTTTTTCACCAAAATAAGAAATGATGAACTTAAGAATTCAAACAAGTTTCAAACATGGTAATAAGCAAATAAGTAAGTAATTCCCCAGTGAGGTATAAAAAAAAAAAAAAAAAGTACAAATCCAACAATGTGATTACACACTTATTAATATAATGATTCAGTGCTTATTTCCACTACCAGACTAGAAGCTTCATAAAATCAGAGAATGTTAGATTCTGCCACCCACTATCTATTTCCAGCACCCAGAACACAAAGCATTTACTATTTAATAAATAAACAAGTCAACTGCATTTCTGGTGACTTTAAGATATTTGAAGAAAATAATCTTTAAATAATGAGTAATATGAAAGATAAAATCTTTTTTCACACTCATTCCATAATCTGATTGTTAAAGACAAAAATATATTATAATTTAGAATTAAAGAATTCCCAATTTTCACAGCTTCAAGGTAATCATTGTATCTATTTAATCTCTACAAGTCTTTTTTATTGATTGTAATTCCATGAAGATGTTTTGAAAATTCTGGTTATACAACTATCATCCTAGGTTCTATGCACTATACAATAATATATACCGTATATCATCAATTTTAAGATGCATATTTTTACAAGTTAATACCTCTGAAATCAAATTACTATAAGAAACCAGGGTATCTAGTTTAAACAGACTTTTTTTTTCTTTATAATAGTTTTAGCCTGAATGAAATGCAATAAAGTATATATGCTCCTAACCAAATTCATTTTCCCTAAGGGTTAGAAAAACAGATGAATGTTATACAACAGATAACAAACCAAAGACTTGATTACATTTACTGATGGTTTTAGGCCATTATCAGGATCTTACCATCACCCTGAACTGCTCCACTTCAGAAAATTTTAAGTCAAATATCCCTTTCCTTTTTTTTTAATGTTTATTTATTTTTAAGAGAGAGATGCAGAGCATGGGTGGGGGAAGGGCAGAGAGAGAAAGAGAGGCATAGAATCCAAAGTAGGCTCCAGGCTGTCAGCAGAACCCAACACGAGGCTCGAACTCACAAACCGCAAGATCATGAGCTGAGCTGAAGTCAAATACTTAACCGACTGAGCCACCCATGTGTCCCCAAATATCCCTTTCTAAGCACACACCCCATTATACCCAACATATCTGTTCTTGAACCTCCTCAGGTAATCAGATCCATGACCCTTCCATTTTTCAGTCCTCTCCTATGTTCCCTGCTACCTCATGTCAAGCTCTATTCCATCCATCAGTCCAATCCCTCTCACACCCAAAACTTCAGTTCTCTTACCCCCATCTTCCTGTCACACCTGCCCTATCAATCCTACTTTCTTAAAGATATCTTCTATCTGTATGTCCTAGGCTCAAAAATGCAAAGAAACTGTCCCAAACTGACCTCATCAACTCTCTCCCAAGACTTCTTGGTCCTTCTACATTTAACATTTCAGTGAATGGCATCAAGATTCATTCAACTGGCCCAGTCCAAAAACCTAGGAGTCACACTTGATTCCAAATCTCTTTGAAACTCTCACATCAGTCACCAGAACCAGTAAAAAGTCAAAGTGTCGGGAAAACAAAGGCTCTTGTCAATGTAAGGCTTTAAGCAACACTACTCTACATTATTGAATTCCACCCTCCCACCCAAGCAACCCCAACCATAACCCTAGTCTTCACCTGCACCTCAAACCCTTCCAGAAGGTGTCTATATACCTCCACCCAATTAAATCAGTGCTTCTCAAACTATCTGAGGTGGACTTTTGTAAAATACAATAAAAATGAACTACTAGGCAAATGAATTTTTTAAAAAACCTACAAAAATACTAGACAATTAATACTAATTAGTGTAAATACTAATACAATTTATTTTAGTATTTAGTATTACTATTTTATTATTTTATAAATTAGTATTAGTACTTTATAATACTAATTAGCATAAATGCTAATACAACTTATTAGATTCAAATGACAAATTTCTCAGTCAAATGGCTATCAAATTTTCTAAATGCTCACTTATAATTGCTATAGTTATCTAGTCTTGGACCAGAAACAAACAAAAGCACTAAATCAGACCACAACTGGCCTGTACCTCTAACCTGAGTTTCCTTCATTTGCACGGATTTGTTCATTACAACACCATATTATAATGGTGCAGTGCACCATTATAATATCCTGCAGTGCAGTCTTGACGTGAACCTTAACCGAAGCCCAACCTAAACCTTCTATCAGAGAATTACTATATTCTTGGCTCACTTTTGTAGTCAAAAGAACATTAACACCTAGTTCTAACAGGTTGTTCCCTTTGCTGTATATCCCCCCCCCCCCCATTAAGGAATAGCTGGTCTATAGTTTCTCCTTAACCCTGTGATCTCTAATAAATAACCTCTGAAATAATGGAATCCTCTCCTGTATCAATCCTGCCCTCTCAACACATAGAAAACCAAGAATGCAGAAAAGTTCCACAAGTTAAGAAAATGTCAAAATGCTTTATAATCAACAAAATTACTTCCACATAGAAACACTTCCCAGTGGATCTAATCCAGAATAAGGGATGAAATTCAACTGAAGTATCAATACAGCATATACTTGCTTTGGAATATGCCTTCTTATATGGAAATGACAGTAAATAACACTAAAGTCACAATTAGCAGACCAATCCATGATTCATCTTGTGAAGCTAGGCAAATCTTCTATTAGTAAGTCATTCCTAATTTCATTTGAGCAATAATGGAAATACAACTGATTATTAATGAAATGAATGAATTAAATAAACAACTGTACTTACGTGTTAGATGAAAGATTCCATCACAGGCACTGATATGAGATAAAAAGGCATTTCCCAGGCCTTGCCCATTGTGAGCTCCTTTCACAAGTCCAGCAATATCCACCACATTTAGAAAGGCAGGAATTTTGCTAAAAAAAAAAGATGGTTTTATTATAAAACAATACTAAGAAATTGTTTTCGTGAGATCAAGCCCCACGTCCAGCTCCACTCTGTCAGTGTGGAATCGAACCTGTTTGGGGCTCTCTCTCTTCCCCTCTGTCTCTCTCTGTCCCTCATCTGCTCACTCGCTCTCTGTCTCAAAATAAATAAACTTTTAAAACAAAAAACAAAAAACTCAGGGTTCCTGGGTGGTTCAGTCAGTTAAGCATCCGACTTCAGCTAAGGTAATGATCTCACAGTTTGTGAGTTCGAGCTCTGCTATCAGTGCGGACAGAGCCTGCTTCAGGTTCTCTCGCCCTCTCTCTCTCTCTGCCCGCCCTTCCCTCACTCGTGCACATTCATATGTGCACATGCTCTCTTTCTCTCTCAAAATTAAGTAAACATTAAAAAAAACCCTCATACCATTAATTTTACTATACTGTTCTGTTGGCCCATGCGTAAAGACACAAAAGCAGTGGAGAACAGTTAAAGAGTACACTGAAACAAGGGAAGGTAATCGCCACAGAATGAGCCAACATAACTTGTGACTGGCACTGGACTAACTGCTTTACATGAATCACTCAAAGTTCAAAACAACTCCACTAGGTAAGTGCTACTTATTAAACCTACTTTAAAGATGAGGAAATTGGGCCTGAGAGGAGTTAAGAAACCTATTTACATATAGGGGATCACTCAGCTAGTGGTAACAAAAATAGGATTCAAACACAGGATATCTGGATTTGCATTTAATCATCATGTAGGCTGGGGCGCCCCAGTCAGTCAGTTAAGCAACCAGCTCTTAATCTCGGCTACGGTCATGATTTCATTCATGGGATCAAGCCCTGTGTCAGGTTCTGTGCTGGCAACAGGGAGACTGCTTAAGATTCTCTTCTCCCTCTCTCTCTGCCCCTCCCCCCTCCTCAAAATAAATAACTTAAAAAAAATCATCACATAGGTTATATAAATAAAAAATGTATGTAATGATGTGAACCAGTTATCAGCACAGTAATAACCTGGTTGTTAACAACAGCAACACAAATAGAGGTATATACGAAATAACTTTTGCTTTGCTCAAAATAAGGTACAATTAACACAAGTTAGAAACCAAGTTATGAAAACCAGTCAGTCAGTCATGTAAATATGGAGATTAAGTTGACCCTTGAGCAAAACAGGGGCGAGGGGTGCCAACCCCGTGCAAATATCCACATATAACTTTATTTTTTAATTTTTTTAATGTTTACTTGTTTTTGATAGAGAAAGACAGAGTGCGATCGGGGGAGGGGCAGACAGAGAGGGAGACACAGAATCTGAAGCAGGCTCCAGGCTCTGAACCATCAGCACAGAGCCCGACACGGGGCTCGAACTCACAAACCATGAGAAAACCTGAGCCCAAGTCAGCAGCCTAACCGACTAAGCCACCCAGGCACACACCCCCATTCAATCTTTTTATTTCCATTAAGGCATTTAATCAATGTTCACTGACAAAAGAAAAACGAAATTTTGAGAAGTTAATTCCCTCACTGCCTAAAATTTCAACAAATTTGAAGTCTAAGAGCTTTATTGCTATTGTTTTTCTCTTCAGGTCTCTGAAGAATTTCAGCAATGTCACATGACCACACAGTCTAGCAGTGACAAGGGCCCACATCTAAAGAGTCAGAATGGGGAGAAAAGGCAGCACAATAGCAACCGGGGCCTGTACAAGGCATCTTGGCAGGAGAGCAATCTAGCAGTAGCCAGGGACCAAATCAGCAGCTCCAAATCAGTCAACAAGCCAGAGGGGTCAAAAGACTGGCTAGATACAAAGGAATTGAACAAATAGGCACATCAATGGGACAACTGGAGAAATCTAAACGGAATCTATGAATCAGATGGTAATACTGTATGAATGTTAATGCCCTGATTGGTGATTTACTGTGGGAATGTAAGAGAATGGTCTGTATTTAGTAAATACAAATGGAAGAATGGAAGTGCAATGTGGCATCATGTCTGCAACTCACTCTCAAAGGTTCAAAGAAACTTGGGAGAAGGGCACATAAGCATTCTATGAGTAATTTTGCCTCTTTTGTATAATTTGCAATCTTTTAAAAATAAAAAGGTTTTAAAGAGAAAACAGGGGCTCTTGGGTGGTTCAGTTGGTTAAACATCCAACTCTTGGTTTCGGCTCAGGTCATACTTCACAGTTCATGAGTTCAAGCCCCATATTGGGCTCTCTCTCGCTCTCCCACCCCCCCACCCCCTCACACAGGCACAAGAGTTCTCTCTCTCAAAATAAATAAACAAACCTAAAACACACACACACACACACACACACACACACACACACACACGCATTTAAAAAGAAAACAGAAGTCACTTTGAGGAGCCAATTTCAGGAATGTAATTTGAACTATGCCCAATGACTGTGACATTGTAACCAACTGAGTAACACATGAATGAATACATGAGTGAATAAATGCAGACAAGAAAGCTCTTCCTTACAGAAGAATGCCAATAAATGATAAACAAATGGATAGAATTATAAAATCATATGGCAATCATCATTATAATTCTTAATTCATAAAAAAAAATGGATACTCAAACAAATGGATGAAAGTAGAAAAACTAAATAAATGGGGTATATATTTTGTGATTAGTACTCATAAGAATTGCTTATAGACTAGATCTATAGATGATGAAAGAGGTATCAAAGATAAATCTTGGACTTTGACTTAAGCAACTGGGAAAATAATAGTGCTATTTACTGAAATATGAAAGTCTTAAAGAACAAACTTGGCACAGGCAGGATGAAAATCAAGAGGTCCATTTTGGACATGTCAAGTCTGAGGCGCTTATTTAGTCATGCAGGTGCCAGTATCAAGAAGGCAAATTCAGGAATAGAGACAGAAACTTAGGATTTATCACCACATCTAAAATAGTGAGAAACTAAATTGTTACAAAAACCTCAAATGATACAGAATATGAAAAAGTAAAAAGCGCCTAAAAATTCCACTACCCAAAGATAACCATCAAACAGCTTCATATATTTTCCTATGAATATACATGCACACATATAATTTTACATGAATGGAATTTTTTTTAATTTTTTTTTTTAGTGTTTGTTTATTTTTGAGACAGAGAGAGACAGAGCATGAATGGGAGAGGGTCAGAGAGAGAGGGAGACACAGAATCTGAAGCAGGCTCCAGGCTCTGAGCTGTCAGCACAGAGCCCGACGCGGGGCTCAAACTCACGGACCGTGAGATCATGACCTGAGCCGAAGTCGGACGCTTAACCGACTGAGCCACCCAGGCGCCCCACATGAATGGAATATTATACAGGCTGCTTACTCCCTCTACTTCATACTCCTCAGAAAAAAAGTAACTGCAATGTTAACTGCCAGATGTATCCTTCCTCACCTTTCTCTATGCCCTACATTATTTTTATAATCACCCATAATACAACCATAAATTCTGGAGAAAAAAAACTTCTAAATGATTTTATTTATTTACTTACTTACTTATTTATTTTAAAGTAAACTATACACCACACTTGTGGCTCGAACTCACAACCCGGAGATGAGGAGATGCATGTTCCAGCAACCAAGCCAGCCAGGCGCCCCGTATATGATTTTTAAATACATCATTTACACACATTTACTGCATCTATATAGGGCCACCAAATAAATAATAGCATAAAGATTTTCTTACCTTGCTGGTTTGTGGTACTGGCAAAGAAAGTCAAACCTTTCATCTGGCACAGGTACTCTGCTCTCATTAGGATCAATAGTGCAGAATGGGAAGTTTTCTGCTGAAGCCTGACTATTGGTTAATACATTGAAGAAGGTGGATTTCCTAAAAGAAACAAAAACAATTTCAATCAATTCTTGGGCTAACACTGAGAAAAATTTATCTCATTCTCATTTCAGTGCTCAATAAGATCCATGATAATTATAAAACCAATCAGGAAAAGGAAGGTGGAGAATAAGAGAAATGAATGAAATTTGCTTATAAATGAATTTTTTTACTAACAGAAAAGAATGAAATCTACAACAGTAAAACTCATGATTTATAGATGATGTTCCTATCTCAGTCTATCTGAAACTTGAAAAGCATTTTCCCAAAGAATCTTTGTTATAAGTGATAGCTAGTTTCACATATTATAAAAACTATTTTATTCCTAAAGTATTTGGTAGTACCAGTATCACTTTGCCTGTATCTAATATAATCTTCTCTAGCATAAAGAGAGGTGTGCATCTAGCTAGGTCACTTCCCAAGCATTCTGAATTGGGAAACAGATGCTAATTGTCTAATAGGAAATGGGAAGCTGGAGCTCCTAATTGTTAGTCATAAAGATTACTGTCAAGTCTAGAGTTATGAATTGTGAATTATGAAAAACCAAAATGTGAATTTTTTCAAGGTACAACAAATCAAGAAAAAACCCATTCATAATAAATAAACTGTTGCTAATGCTCTAATTATCAGATTCTTATCAGGTAATGCATGCTCAGAGAATGTCAACTCCTATTAACATCAACTACATTTCTAAAATATGATAATCATAGAGTCAAAAATCATAGAGTAAAATTGATCTAGTCTGTACTGTTTTCCAATTCCATCACTAATATGGATAGCAGAGAATTCACTACAGTAAATTTTCTTGCTCCAGAAATTTCCAGGACTATAGCATTCAGATAAGGATTTAAAATGAAAATTACCATTATACATAATTTTTTTTTTAACTGGAAGAATTGAGGAAATAGTTACAGATTATGTCGTTATTGTCAAGCTGGTACTTTCCTTCAAAGGAGACCTGGAGGACCCGAAGAACATGACCAGTTTTCTGAGATATTTCAGAAATATCTCAGTATATTTCTCCCAACAGGGAAAACTATAAAATGTGCTGAACTAAATGGTGACATAAACTGATCCACTCCCTTTAGCTTATTCCTCTCCCCACAAAAAAATAAACTGGTTGCCAGAATCACCCATCAGTCCTATTTATCTAAAATTTAACTAGAACATTTTATTCCTACAATGAAAATATTATAAAATAATGTTACAGTAGAAACACTTAAAGTAAAATGTAAATATATTAATTAATACAAACACAGAACACTTGCACCTTTTGTGGGGGGCACAATTGTATTTTTTTATATTATAGTTTAAAAATTATAGTATTACCACAGTCATCGTAATTACAATATAAAAAGGCCAGAGGATTTATGGAGTTATTTTCAAATTTATGGCTATCATTAAGATAGTATTTTGAGGACCTGGATGGCTCAATCAGTTAAGTGTCCAGCTTTGACTCAGGTCCCGATCTCACAGTTAATGAGTTCAATCCCCACATGTGATTCTCTCTCTCTCTCCCCTTCCCCTACTCGTGCATACTCACTCTCTCAAAATAAATAAACTTAAAAAACAAAAAGATAGTATTTTTGACTGCCCACCTTAACAAAAATGTTTTATACTTAGACAAAAAAATTATCCCTTAAAACATACAGAAAAACATAGCAAAAGAAAGTCCCATTATCTCTTAGGCTGAAAAAATTCTTATATACAGTCAAACTAAACTTGGAAGACAAATCCCCATTTACACAAAATGTCTCAACTCAGCCATCGATTTTAAATTTCATAAAAGGTCATTTGTACCTTCTAAGAGTTTTATAAATACAAAAAAGTAAAAATAAGGAACTAGAAAAAGGAAATTTTTCTAAGGATTATTACTAGAGGCTTCAGTGACAAGTTAAGACATTTTGATCCATTCAAATCTATTAAAAGAAAGCCTTGTAAAAGCAAAGAATTTAAAAGCTTTGCCCTCATCTAGCATGTTAAAGCCCATAAGTCTTTTGTGAAATGAGGATTTTACACACACACACACACACACACACACACACACACACACACACATTTAGATCCCTTAAGGTTATTATTAAAGCTTCAAAATAGAAGAAAGATTCAAAATTGTTAAGACTCTCTCTTATAAAAGAACGGGCTTACATAAATATTATTTCAGCAATGACAGCATTAAAAAGAAAAAAAAGAGTCTAGACTTAATGAGTGCCCCCTCCATTTAGGACTTAAATATTTGTGAAATTACATATATTACTGTAATAAAGTAAATCTGACTGAAAAGTTGTTTTATCTAAAATCTTATGCAAAATTACAATATGTATTAGGAAGTCAGGATGCCAATGCAAATTCCCACAGCATTCTGAATTAACCATTTATAAAACACACGTCCAAAACATGGAAGAAAGTAGAATGTTCTTTCACTAAACTGTCAAAAAGTATCTATCTGATAGGTAACAGAAATAAACACAGCTGACAGAAATGGATACCAATACCTGTATACATGAGTTAGTATAACCACATGTATTTTCTAACTCTATGAGGTGACAGGGTCTACAAGCAGTAACACCTCAGCAGCGAAAATCATACACAGAGCCAGATCTTAGTTTCTAAATACCATTCTCCAATTACAGAACCAGGGCTTCCTAGAGACAAGGCTGGGACAGGAAAAATATAATAATAGCCTGAAACATCTTACAGTGTCAGAGAGGAAATGGTTAAAAAAGAAAACAAAAACAAAAAAAGATGCGGGATGTCAAAAGGACACAGGAGGCAACCTGAAAAAATTCCCAATGGTCAAAGCCAGAAAAATTTGAGTAACAAAATAAATACTGAGGACACTGGATTACAACTCAAAGAATAAAACGAATTTCAGTGAGTCCAAACAGAACTACATAAACAATCAAATAAATAACTAAATATGGGGGAAAAGATAAATCTTCCTTACGGATTTCAAATAATAACATAAAAGGAATAGAGGAAGTAGAAAATCACCATTGGAACACCATACTAAAATAACTGGGGCAGGCAAAATCCACTGAAGAATAATAAAATTTAGTCAGGGAAACTGTAAAGAGAAACAGGATATTTGAATAGCCTCAAAATATCCTTCCCCTATCATATTAATAATACTGTGGGTGGTTTTAACAAATGTCCATAAATTTTTTGATACTCCTTCCTTCTGGAGGTGGAGCTTCATTCCCTTCTTCTTGAGTGTGGGTTGGACTTAGTGACTTGCTTCTACTTCATGGAGTATAGAAAGGAAAAAAGGATACTTCTACAGTGAAGAAATCTGGCAGATACCACCTTACCCAGTGATCAAGGTTAATATCACCAGTAATAAGTTGTGTCGATATCATATACCCCTCAATATGATGCCATGAGAAAGATACTTCACCTCCATGGTATTATTCCCAAAAGTCCATAGCATGATTTCTGTTATCAAAATATATTACAAAGTTACAGTAAAGCTACAATAGTAAAAACAATGTGGAACTAACATAAAGATAGACACAGAGACCAGTGGAGTAGTATGTAGAGAGCCCAGAAATAAACCCTTACATATATGGTCGAATGATCATCAACAAGGCTGCCAAGACCACAAAATGGGGTAGAAACTGTCTCTTCAACAAATGATGTTGAGAAAACTGGACAGCCACACGCAAAAGAATGAAGTTGGAGCCTTACCTTATACCATATACAAAAATTAACTCAAAATGAATTAAGGACCTAAATGTAGGACCTAAAGCTATAATACTCCTAGAAGAAAACATAAGGGAAAGACCTCATGACATTGGACTTGGCAATGACATCTTAGATATGATACCAAAAGCACAGGAAACAAAAATTAAAATAGAAAAATGAGATTCCATCAAATTTTACAACTTCTGCACATCAAAGGAAATAATCAAGGGAGTGAGGACAACCTATATAATGGGAACAAATAATGGCAAATCATATGTCTGATAAGGGGTTAATATCCAGAATATTAGAATAAAGAACTCCTATAAGTCAACAACAACAAAAGTAACCTTAAAAAGTTACATACATGGACAAAGGACTTGAATAAACATTTCTCTAAAGAAGATAAACAAATGGCCAATAAGCATATTAAAAGATGCTTAACATCCCTAATCATCAGAAAAATGTAAATCAAAACCACAATAAGATATTATCTCACACTCATTAGGACGGTTATCATCAAAAAACAGAAAATAACAAGTGCTGGGCCAGATGTAGAGAAATAGGAACTCTAGTACACTATTGATAGAATATAAAGTTTTGCAGCCACTATGAAAAACAGTAAGAATGTTCCTCAAAACACTAAAAGTAGAATTATCACATGATCCAATAACTCGACTTCAGGGTATTCATACAAAATTCAAAGCAGGATCTTGAAGAGATATTTCTACTTCCATATTCATTGCAGTATTATTCACAATAGCCAAGAGGTAGAAGCAACCCAAATGTCTATCAACAGATGCATGGATAAAGAAAATGTGGTATGTACATACAACAGAATACTATTTGGCCTTCAAAAGATAAATTCTGTCCCATGCTAAAACACAGATAAACTTTGAGGACACTGTGCTCATGCTCAGTGCTGAGTGAAATAAGCCAGTCACAAAAGGGCAAATACTGTATGACTCCACCTATGAGATAGCTACAGGAGTCAAAATCATGTAAACAGAAAGGAGAATGGTGGTTGACAAGGGCTAGGGAGGGGGGGAAATGGGAAGTTGTTGTTCAGTAGGTAGGGAGTTCTAGATCTGCAAGGTGAAAGAGATCTAGAGATCTGTTACCTAATAATGTGAAAACAGCCCCACTGAACTGTACACTTAAGAAAGTTTAAAGAGTAACTTTTATATTGTGTTTCTTACCATGTATTTTTTTAAGTTCACACCATGAAAAAACATCAAACTTGAAATGAGAGACATACAAAATACCTACATCCATTCATTTCAAAAATAAATAAAAATTTCCATGACCTTTAAAAGATCTGTACTAGAAAAAAAGGACATTGGTGGGAAACCTGGTGAAATCCAAATAAAATCTACAGTTAATAGTAAATAAATAAATGAGCAAAAAAAAAAAAAGAAAATCTATCTGAAATTACATGGCAACACAACAACAGAGACCAAAATTCTGAAAAAAAAAAACTGAAAATTAAGATTTAAAAGAAAGCCATCTATCAAGTACTGTTAAGGGATGTAATTACTGCCGAAATAACAGTCAAGAGTGAAAAGGAGAGCAGACTTGTCATCCAAAAGATTATTCAAAACACTTTAAAAAGAGAAAACAAATGGGGCTGGGTGGCTCAGTTGGTTAAGCATCGGACTTCGGCTCAGGTCATGATTTCACAGTCTGTGGGTTCAAGCCCCATGTCGGGCTCTGTAGTGTCAGCTCAGAGACTGGAGCCTGCTTCAGATTCTGTGTCTCCCTCTCTCTCTGCCCCTCGCCCGCTCATGCTCTCTCTCTCAAACATAAGTAAACATTAAAAAAAAAATGTTTTTAATAAATAAAAAGAGAAAACAAGGGGCACTGTGGTGGCTCAGTTGGTTAAGCATCCAACTTCAGCTCAGGTCGTGATGTCATGGTTCGTGGGTTCAAGCCCCGTGCCAGGTTCTGTGCTGACAGCTCAGAGCCTGGAGCCTGCTTTGGATTTTGTGTGTGTGTCTCTCTCTCTGCCCCTCCCCTGCTTGCATTCTGTCTCTCTCTTAAAAATAAATAAACATTTTTAAAAAATTAAAAAAGAAAAAGAAAGAGAAAGCAAATAATTCCCAAATCACGTATTTCCACAAAAGAGCAGGCGCACTAGAATGCTGACAAGCATACAATAAGATTTAAGTTCATTTCAAATGGTATTGGGTAGTTTGCTTTCCCTTCTACTAGGAAACTACCCTGCTGCCATAAAGAGCTATAAAACTACACAAAACATATAAAGTAACAGTTTTCCGAGAGAGGATAGTATGTAGCACAGACTGTGTTCCCTGAGAGCACAACAAATGAACTAAGCTCTACAACTGGCCCCACTCACAGCCTAAAAGTGATTTCAAAGTCACAGCACAGGGAGGGAAAACCAACAGGACCTGGTAGTCATGCCAAGTTGAAGAGACTGAGATGAGAGTATGAGGAGGCCAAACCAGCTAGGATTTATAGGGCAGTGTAATAGAAAGGAAGGAGCTGCAGAGAGAGGGGGCTCTGGAGATCAACAGAAGGTATCCTCAAGACTGTGGCTATGTAATGCTTTATATATGAATAAATCAGTCTCCAAAAGGCTGGGGGTTGTGGGGGGGGGGGGGGCACTCAAAACCAACAGAGTGAACAATTCTCAGGCTCACACAGAGCATGGAATAGTTCACAGTCCTACCAGCCCCAGTAGAGAGATCATGTAATATAAGGGAACCTGGGTAGAGTCCTCAAGAGTCACATCCTAGTACGAGGGCCAAAGGAGGACAAGAACAAAAACTATTATGAATTCATAAGAAAACATAATAGGAAACCTCAAAACAATCAAAATGACACACAAATAACTAAATGCCAGAACAAAGTCCAACACGCTTTAAACAAATACTATAAATTCAGTACTCCACATAAAATCCAGTGTCTGGAATAAAAATTACAAGGTATGTAAAGAAGCCAGTAAATACAGACCAAAATCAGGATAAAAGCCAATAAATACAAACAAATCAAGTAATGATAGAGATGATAGAATTGGCAGAGAATGACCCTACTAAATATTATAAATCTTTTTAGAATTTTTTGAAGGATACAAAGGGGAATATGAAGACAATGAAGAGTGAAATGAAAGCTATGAAAACTCTGCACACAGAACTATTGTATGAAAAATACAACATCTGAAATAAAATAAAACTGAAAAACACGCTGAAAGTGATTAGCAACAGATGAGACACTAAAAAAAGGTCAATGAACATGAAGACAGGGCAACAGAAACTATCAAATGAAGCACAGAGGGAAAAAAAGATTGGAGAAAAAAAATAATCAGAGCTTCAGTGGAGTATTATTATTTAGAGGATTAACACACTTATAAGAGTCCCAAGAGGAGGGGCAGAGAGTGGCTGCAGCATTTGAAGAAATATTGGCCAAATGTTTTACAAACTTAATGAAAATCATAAACTCACAAACCTAAAAATCTCAACAAACTCCAGGCAAAGGAGGCATAAGTAAAACCACACCAAAGCACATGAAAATCAAACTGCTGAAAACCAGTATCAAAGAGAAAATTTTAAAGGCAACTAAAGGAAGAAGCAAAACCTTATGTACAGAGAAACTAAGATTAAGAATAACAGTTTTCTCATTGGAAAGCTAGAAAAAAGGAGAAGATAACTTCAAAGTGCTAAAAGAAAAACTGTCCCTAGAATTCTCCCCAGTGAAAATCTTTAAAAAATGAATGTGTAATAACCACCTGAAAAGATGCTCAACATTATTAGGCATGAAGGAAATGCAATTCAAAACCACTTTACGCCTTGGCCATAATAAAAAAACAGTAAGTACTGCTGTGAATGTGGAGAAATTGCACATGCACTGCTAGTAGGAATGTAAAACGGCACAGTCACTTTGGAAAACAGTTATGCAGTTCCTCAAATAGCTAAACACAGGTCACCGCACAATGCAGAAATTCCACTTCTAAGTATACAAAAGAGATGAAATCATCTGTCTACACCAAAATCTGTGTATCCCAATGCTGGCGCAGAGAAAGTACCAACAGCCTGGAAAATACTGTGGTAAAAGAAAGTAGAAAATACTCAAAAAATAGAGAATAAAAGGAATGTGAATGAACAGGAAGGCTCCTGATGGCCAAATATGGGCAATCTGAACAACAAAATAAGTAAAATAGTAACAGATTATAAGCAA
Organism: Panthera uncia; assembly: GCF_023721935.1. Classification (NCBI taxonomy): domain Eukaryota; kingdom Metazoa; phylum Chordata; class Mammalia; order Carnivora; family Felidae; genus Panthera; species Panthera uncia. Next base: position 58,373,200 of record NW_026057584.1, on the reverse strand, counting down.
CAGAATAAACTAAGAATCCAATCCTGATAAAAACAAATTATAATCAAACACATGAAAAATGGGGAGCTCTTCCTTACAACAGAATTCTAGCCAATAGAATTTCCATTAGTCCTTCTATAAATTGTTCCCACTATAAACATCAGTAGTGAAAAATCAACATCATATGCTTCATGATATGATGTACTAAGAAGTACATGTCACTTCTGTACCCAAAACTGCATAACCCAAGTTAATCAAAAGAAAACATTCAGCAGACCCATCTCATGCAGTGGTAGCAACCAGAAGAGCTACCACATGGTACAGTAAAGAAGTCTGGAATACCAAAATGTAGTTTCTCAAACAAAGGCAATACAATAGAGCAAAGATAAGCTTTTCAACAAACCTGGGGCTGGAACAACTGAACATCCACATGCAAAAAACGAAAACAAAAACAAAAAATCTGGATACAGACCTTACACCCTTCACAAAAATTAATTCAAAATAGATCACAGACCTAAACATAAAACACAAAACAACAAAACTTCCTAAAGAAGAAAACCTAGATGACTCTGGGTATGGTAATGACTTTTCAGATATATCAAAGATAAGACCCATAAAATAAAATAGTAATAATAGAAAAGCTCGACCTCATTGAAATTAAAAACTTCTGTTCTGTGAAAGGCATGTCAAGAAAATGAGAAGACAAGCCACAGACTGGAAGAAGGTATTTGCAAAAGACACATCGGATAAAGAACTGTTATCCAAAATATACAAAGGACTCTTAAAAATCCACAATAAGAAAACAAACGGGGCGCCTGTGTGACTCAGTCAGTTGAGTATCCAACTTCGGCTCAGGTCATGATCTTACAGTTTGTGGGTTCGAGCCCCGCATCAGGCTCCGTGCTGACAGCTTGCTCAGAGCCTGCACCCTGCTTCAGATTCTGTGTCTCCTCTTTCTCTGCCCCTCCCCGGCTCATGCTCTGTCTCTCTCTGTCTCTCAAAAATAAATAAATGTTAAACAAAATTAAAAAAAAAAAAAAAAAAGAAAACAAGCAACCTGATTTTTTGTAAATGGACCAAAGGCCTTAATAAATACCTCACCAAGAAGACATAGAGATGTCAAATAAGCATATGAAAGATCGATGCTTCACATTAGATGTCATCAAGGAAACTCAAATTAAATTAATAATGGGATACCACTATACAACTACTAGAAAGGCCAAACTCCAGAACACTGACAACACCAAATACTGGTAAGGATGCAGAGCAACAGAAACTCTCACACATTGCTGCTGAAAATGCAAAATGCTACAACCACTTCTTACAAAGTAAGAAACTTACAAATTTCTTACAAAAGTAAACATTTAATTCAGCAATTGTGCTCCTTGGCATTTACCCAAAGAAGCTGAAAACTTATGTCCACACAAAAACCTGTACATGGATGTTTACAGCAGTTTTATTCATTTCTGCCAAAACTTGGAAGCAGCCAAGATATCCTTCAGTTGATGAATGGATAAACTATGGTACATCCAGAAATGGAATATTATTCAGCACTAATAAGAAATGAACTATTTAAGCCCTGAAAAGACATGGGGAACTTCAATGCATATTACTAAGTGAAAAGAGCCAATCTGAAAAGGCTTTAAGATTCCAACTATATGACATTCTGGAAAAGGCAAAATTATGGAGACAGTAAAAAGATTAGTGTTTGGGGAGGGTGGGTGAATAGGCAAAGCACAGAGCATTTTTAGGGCAGTGAAAATATATAGCGGGTACATATCATTTTGCATTTGTCTAAACCCATGGAAGATACAATGCCAAGAGTGTATAATGTGGACTTTGGATGATAATCATGTGTCAATGCAGGTTCATCAATTGCAACAAATGTACCACTTTGGTGGGGAATGTTGATAATAGGAGAGGCTATACACGTATGAGTTCAGGGAGTATATGTGAAATCTCTCTGCCTTCCCCTCAATTCTACTGTAAAGCTAAAACTGTTCTAAGGAATATATATATATATATATATATATATATATA
>NW_026057584.1:58344847-58370781 GCF_023721935.1 Panthera uncia | reverse complement strand
AAACAAATCTAGAAACCAAATCTTCATATCATGGTTTGGTATTCTTTCTACTTCATTAAAAGCAGCCATTAAAACACGTGTCCTTATCATTAGGCCTACACACTACATCAAGGGGAAAAAAACTACCAATTGACAAATAATTCCTGAATGCCTAATAAATTCCTAATACCCAGCCTAAGAGCTAGACATATAACAATAAACAAGAACAATATAACCCTTACCTTCAAAAAATTTAAGTCCTTTTTTTTTAAAATGTTTATTTATTTGAGAGAGAGACAGAGCACGAGCAGGGGAGGGGCAGAGAGAGAGGGAGACACAGAATCCAAAACTGGCCTCAGGCTCCAGCTGTCAGCAGAGCCTAACATGGGGCTTGAACCCAGGATCCATGAGCTCATGCCCTGAGCCGAAGTCAGACGCTTAACCAACTAAGCCACCCAGGCATCCCAAAATTTAAGTTCTAATAGGCAGAGGCAAAGGGGTATTAAAGAGCTGATTAATTTAAACAATGCATATAAGACACTCGGAATAGTAAATGTCATACAGTAAGTGTTCAATAAAAATCAGCTATTATCAGCTGTAAATATTACCTTTACATTTCTAAGTAATCAGCCTAATGTATACTAAGAAGAAAATCTTATTTGTCCAGATCTCTAAAAATCAAGACATTCTTTAGATGTTTTGGTACCAAATGTCCTTACTTTTGATCAGCAGGTCAGCTTTTAAAGAACTATCCCCCTCCCCAATCTATCTCTTATAGGCCTATCCAGAGGTAGACATGTCCAGTCAGTTTCCTTATACAGGAATCTGAATCACTGCAGAGGCAGCAGGAGATAAGAAATACCAGAAGTTCAGTTCATACGGCTGAGCTCCACAGGGACCCATCTCTATCAGCGTTACCCTGGTTCCCATTCTTCCTGAGGTCTGCTCAGCTTGTCCTTCAATTCTATCCTTCCAATAAGTCTCTTTTCTTGCTTAAGACAGCCAGACCTTGTGTAATCTTACAAAAAAAAACAAAAAAAAACAAAACCCTGATATTGTTACATAATGTAAAATCACTCTACAAAAAGGAGTGCTCCCAAACCCAAATGCCAAAAATCAAACTGAACATTATTAAAATGAGAAAACTTCACTATTTGTAAAGCAGACCTCAATAAAACCTGGGGGGCAGGGGAGGTAGGATAACAGTGGGATGTGGGTATGTAATTTAAAAGCATAAATAGCACATTTATACTGGATAATAAAATATTTTTAGGTTATTTTCATATACATTGATTACATTATGTTCCAATACTAAAATGTTTACATAGAAAACACTTCTTAACATGTCTCAGTTTAAAGTAGTTCCATTTAGGGGCGCCTGGGTGGCTCAGTCGGTTAAGCGTCCGACTTCAGCTCAGGTCACGATCTCACGGTCCGTGAGTTTGAGCCCCGCGTCGGGCTCTGGGCTGATGGCTCAGAGCCTGGAGCCTGCTTCCGATTCTGTGTCTCCCTCTCTCTCTGCCCCTCCCCCTGTCTCTGTCTCAAAAATAAATAAACGATAAAAAAAAAATTTTTTTTTAAATAAAGTAGTCCCATTTAAAGCCAAGCTGCATTGACTGCAATGATTTTAAAATAAGATATGTTAATGTCTAAAAACTGTATTACTGGTGAAATAAAGCTCACAACATAATGATCATATCTTGCTTTCAAGTTTATTGACAACACCCTACAGTACTTTGCTTAATTATTTGTTTTGCTTACATTTCCACTCTCTATTTAGTCTTACTTTGCAAGCAGCCTATATCACAGCAGGAAACCCCTTCAAAATGCAAACCTCTCCAGCTCCAGGAAAGATTGAAATTAGGACAGCCACACTTGCTCATGTTTTACATTATAAGAATTTAAGAACTGCCTTACTTGGCCATACCATGCTTCATTCACTAAAAAATCTCTAGCACAGGGGCTCCAAGGAACACATGAAAGAACTATGGTTGTCCTACTTGCCACCAATCGAAAAGCCTAAAGCACATGCCAAAATATATTCATTCACCTTAATAAACCCATACTGGATCTGAGGGGCTCCTGGATGGTTCAGTCAGTTAAGTTTCTAACTTCGCTTCAATCATGACCTCATGGTCCATGAGTTCAAGCCCTGCATCAGGCTCTGTGCTGACAGCTCAGAGCTTAGAGCCTGGAGCCTGCTTCCAATTCTGTCTGCCCTTCTCTCTCTGCCCCTCCCCCCTCATACTGTGTGTGTGTGTGTGTGTGTGTGTGTGTGTGTGTGTGTGTCTCTCTCACAAATAAGCATTAAAAAAAATTTTTTTTTTTAAATCCATACTGGATCTGTTACCATTAGTCCACCCTCATCAGTTTTGAGACATTTTATATTTTAAGATTAGTAAAAGGTATTAAAATAGAAGGACAGGGGTGTCTGGGTGGCTCAGTCAGCTGAGCAGTCAACTCTTGATATCGGCTCCAGTCATGATCTCCCAGTTTGTGAGATCCAGGCCCCCATCAGGCTCTGGGCTGCCAGCACAGAGCCTGCTTGGGATTCTCTCTCTCCCTCTCTCTCTCCCCCTGCCCCACTCGCACGCACACTCTCTCTCAAAATAAACATTAAACAAAATAGGACAAATAATGAAAAAAGTAAACTGAACACCCAGGGGTACCTCAGTAGCTCAGTCGGTTGGGCATCTGACTTTGGCTCAGGTCATGATCCTGGTTCATGGGTTTGAGCCCCGTGGTGGAGTTCTGTGCTGACAGCTCAGAGCCTGGAGTCTGCTTTGGAATCTGTGACTCCCTCTCTCTCTGCCCCTCCCCCACACATGCTCTGTCTCTCAAAAAATAAATAAACCTTAAAAAAAATTCAAATTGCATGTGCACAGGTTATATGATAAACTCCACATATATTTCCTACCGCTGCCTTATTTGCAAATAAATGATTTGTTTTAACTTTAAACACTATAAAACTCAAAGTTTTACTCCTGTAACTTTCAGATTTAGCCACTTTACAATAGATACCCTTTTATCTAGCAACTTCCAATATTAAACTCAAACTTATTACCTCTTTCTCCAGTAAAAATTAATCAAATTTATAGTGGGGCTTTTAGAACTACTTCTTAAATCATCCTACTATAATGGCCTCTGGCAGCCAGCCTAGGTAGGTACCTTACATACCAGCAAGCATCAAAATCAAATTTAAACTACTTCAATTCCACTTAAATTCAATACTGAGTGTCTCCCAACAGTGTTTCAAGCAAACAGAGATGATCTAAAACTTGATGTTTCAACTCTCATTGCTTCTTCTTCTAGTGTAGGGAAACAAACATAAGTAATTCAAGTTTGAACACAGTATCTGTATAGAAAGCCAAAAATAAAATACATCCAAATGAAAACCTTGTTTTGCAACATTAATATTCCAGCTTCCCAGCCTTTTTGCAATTTAAGTTTTAATAACCACATAAGTTCCCATTTCTACAACAAGACCCAAAATATTTACAAGATGAACAAGAGTAAAGCCCAACAACATTCACCTACCCAACATTTGGCAATCCAACAATACCAATTTTCAAGGAGGTTCCAAATCTTCCAATGATTGGGGGTGGTTTAATTCCATCACCTCCCTTTTTGGGGGGCATCTGAAATGTCAAAACATATATATAAACAAAATCTTTTACTATCCCCATTAACCAAAAACATTTCATCACACAAAAGATATTACTGAATAACAGATTTAAAATAAAACATACTGTATATACCAATCCAAAACCGACACAGAGCTAAATCCACTTTATTTTTTAAAAAGTATTTTAAAAGTTCCAGAAACAGGTCTGATTCTGATAGTTGTCAAAGCAGTCACTCCTAAGAAGTCCCAGAAAGATTAATCTAAAAATATGTGACACCATAAATCAAAAATAAAATTTAGCTGCCAATCTTCCATCCATATTGTTCACAAAATTCTTTCTTTCTTAACCAGATATAAGGTCACAAGAATGAAAGCACTCAGAAGCAGGAATAGAGAAAAGAGAGTCAAAGAAAATCCATTCTAGTACAACCTGCAACCAAGTCACCTCCCCCCAAACCATTCCTCGTACCTGGAACCCATTCTTTCCCATTTTCCCCACAAGCACCATTTTCACACGTATGAGCACACACCAGTATCAGAGTCTTGGCGACCACGTCTCTCCCACCTTTGGCACTGTAGATACGACTCAAGGGTCCTCATAAGCAACCTCCAGAATCTACGCTCTGGTTATTTCTAGTTCTAAATGAATCCACTAACTCTTTTTATTTACAAACTGAAACTTTCTAGGTCCCTGCTAATCTGGCTCCAAGTTCCTCCGTGCAGAATTAATCCCACTTTACTACTGCAAGCTGAACTCATGAGGACTACCAACCTCACGTTCTACAAACTAGGAACTAAAACTGTCCCTGTCTTCTGGCGCCTGCTGAACCTCCAGCGGCCACACTGACGCCCTGCTCACAAGTGGTATTCCAGGCTCTTGATCTCTGACCCCTAGGGCCAGGGACCTCCCTTCTCAGGGTCTTAACTCACACCTGTTCCCAGCTTCAAAGCCCAGGCCTCTGCAAGAGCAGAGCCTCTCCAGTCCTCTGGCCTCCTACCGAGGGGTGGCCAGCAGCCCAGCCAAAACGGGCCTCCACCCAACATCTACCCCCGTGGACTGGGCCACTGGCCATCCCGGCCTCTCAAGAAGGCTTTCCCCAGTGTGCCGGGCGGAGGCGTGGGCCGCTCTCGGGACGCGCGGCCTAGTCCAAGAGCGCCTCATTCATCCACACACCACACGTTTCCCGCTGCCCTCGCCCATCCCGGCCACCCGGCCACCCGGCCCTGGCCTCACACCGGCCTCAGGGCCACGAGCTGGGGCGCCGAAGACTCGGCGGAGGGGGCACCCGCGGGCTCGCTGACGGACTCACCGTGCTCGGGGCGGGCGATGACACGGGGTCCCAGCGGCAGGGTAGACGGGTACTGCCGGCAGCGAGAGGAGGGAAGGAAGGAGGAGAAAGCGCAGGCCCGGCCCCTCCGCGGAGGAGCACGCACGACGGCGGTAGCGGCTGTAGCGGCGGCGGCGGCGGCGGCGGCGGAACGGGCGGGCCGGGCGCCGGGCGGCACCTGCGCGCAGATCGCGGGCCCCGCCCCGCCCCTCGCTCCTGCCCACCCCGTCCATTGGCCCGACGAGCCGGGAGGCGGGAGCAGGGTGGGAGGAGTCGCGCGGCGCCCGAGCAGGCGGGAGGAGGAGCCGGAGCTGGAGCCCGTCTGTCTCCCCAACTCATCCCCCCCTCCCGCTCCGCTGGCCCCGGGAGCGCGCGTCTTCCGCCTTCTCAGCACGTGGAGCTCCTGGGACCCGGGTCTCTGCTTCCCTCCCGGAGCGCGCCCGGCGTTGCCGCACACGCTCATTCGTTGGCCTGCAGCCGCACATTTCACCCGCTGGACCTCGAAGCGCCCTCGGCCAGACCGCCCGCCCGGAGATGGGTCTCACGAGGTCTGGCGAACAGCCGTGCCAAACCTGCGGACCTCCTGGCTGCTAACCGACTCCTCCGGGGCCAAGACCCCAGCTTGCCATCCTTTTCTTATAACTTTCTTGAGTCAACCCAAATGGTGAGAAGCTGTTAAATAAACTTAACTAAAGGGGGAAAAAAAAAAAGGGCCAAGGGAAGCTTGTGATCTAAGGACCCCTTCATCACTTTATTGTCCAGGCGTTTTACAGGCACTGGATCAAAGAATGCATTTAATAGAGCCAGTTTCCCCTACTTTTCCTCTGGATAGTTATGAGCAAGGGGCTTTGGAATTTGGGAAACAGGTTCCCATCTGGATTCCACTACTTGTGACCCTGGACAAAGTAACCTCTCTGAGCTTTAATTTCCTCTTTGATAAAAGTGAGACTATTGAGACCCACCTTAGGAGGTTATTATGAGGATAAAAGGAGATATGTGTAAAGCTTACAACAACAGTACCTGGCACATACAGGAAGGGCTCATAAGTGGTCCATAAAGGGTATTGTTAATATTGGGGTTTCATCCGATCTCACCCACACATACTACACCATGAGCTCCATCTGTAGAAGGAATTCCTTCTGTAAACTTTCAAGTATTTGTTGCAATGAATGTAATACCTTTCCCAAAATTGTGACCCTAGAAGCTTCTTTCAAGGAGACTAGTTCATGGGGCGCCTGGCTGGCTCAGTGGTAGAGCACGTGACTCTTGATTTGGGGGGGGGGGGGAGGTTGTAAGTTGGAGCCCCTTGTAGAGACTACTGAAAAATAAAAAAGCAAAGATATTCATAATAAAGGGAAAAAATATGAGCTGGTTACTATCCCCATTTTATAGATGAGGGAACAATATCAGAAAGGCAATGTAATTTGGATGTCACACAACTAGTAAATGACAGAGGCCAGATTTCAGACCCAATCTAACTGAAAGATCTGTTCCCTTTAAGCCAAATTTTTTTCTAATATAAACTCCTTATAAGCAACAACTGAGCCATTATTTATAATAAAATTGCATTACGGTTTTTTTAATCTTTTTTAAGTTTATTTATTTATTTTGAGAGAGAACAAGTGGGGTAGGGGCACAGAGAGAGGGGGACAGAGGATCCAAAGCAAGCTTTGTGCTTACAGCAGAGAGCTGATGGCAGGGCTCGAACTCACAAACCATGAGAGCATGACCTGAGCCAAAGTCAGACATTTAACTCACAGAGCCACCCAGGAACCCCAGCACTAAGGTTTTTCTTAGCCCTATGAAAATGATCTACTGAGGTAGGTTAAAAAGCTGTTTCTGTAAATTTGGAATTCTCAAAGACACAGGCAACTTGATTTGATTTTTTTAATATCATTCATAAACATGCACTGTTTATATTCTCTCAATCTAGCTCCCTTGTTGCCACGTCCATGCATTTTTTAATTTTTTTTTTTAACGTTTATTCATTTTTGAGAGAGCATGAACAGGGGAGGGGCAAAGAGAGAAGGAGATACAGAACCTGAAGCAGGCTCCCGGCCCTGAGCTGTCAGCACAGAGCCCAATGCAGGGCTCGAACCCACAAACCATGAGATCATGACCTGAGCCGAAGTCAGACGCTTAACTGACTGAGCTACCCAGGTGCCCCTGAACCATACATTTATAAAACAGGTATCTGAGTACACTCTAGCTATGAAACAGAGGGGAGCTAACTAGCCCACATTTTGTACCCACCATCAGTATAAAATTATGACTAGTCCTAACAGAGTAATTCCTAATCATTTACTGCTGTTTTAGTGGTGAGGTTCTATAGTTGGTTTTCACACTGCTGCTTATGGAAACAGAGAGGAACCATTACTTAAAAAGCTGAAAAATCCCAGAGAGCCTGCTCTGCCCAGCAACCAGCCACTCCACTACTAATTGAAAGTGTTCCCCAGTCATGGAGTAGTGGAATCATCTTCAACTTATCACTGTCTTTTAGCCAAATATAGCTACTTTTTCAATCTCAGTATCTCTCACATCTACCCATTCCCTTCAATTCACACTATCAAGTCCTTGAGTCAATCATCTGTTTTTCTATTTGCAGTTACATCTTTCTTGCTTGCACTTTTGACCACCTTTAAAGTGTCTTGACAAAGCAGGTCACACAGATCTCAGTGAGCTAAGCAGACTTTCAGGAGAGGCCATTTGCTACTGCTGAGTTACCTGATAACAGGACTCCATTTCCAACTCAGTCACTGGGGGTCAATTCATGTTAACAAGATAGAGAATCTGACTGGCCCAGTTTAGGTAAAGTTCTAGCAAGGGCCCAGTCAGCCTTGGCCAAGCAGGTAGAGGTCATATAGTGGAAACAGCCCTATGAATGACCTTTACTACTAAAACAGGCAGTTCTCAGGAAAGATCTTCACAGGCTATCTACTATTCCACATGACAAATGAAGACTCAGTGAGACAAACAGGATAATAACTTTAGGGGAGAAGGGAACCACTTGCAAAAAAGAAAGTACCCCAGGGAATGGGAGAATTGGGGAGGTTTTGGTCAAAGGGTACAAACTTGCAGTTAGAAGATAAGTTCTGGGGATCTAATGCACAGCCTTGTGATTATAGTTAATACCATATTATATACTTGAAAGTTACTAAAAGACTAGATCTTAAATGTTCTCATAAAAAAGAAATGATAATTGTGTGAGGTGATGGAAGTGTTAGCTAGGGCTGTGGTAGTAATCATATTTGTATATCAAATCAACACTTTGTACACCTTAAACTTAAATAGTTATATGTCAACTATGTCTCAATTTTTTAAGGTACCCTATCCAGTTATTAAGTAGCATTTTTTCTCTGTTACCTACATCACATTTTTCTCTCTACATTAAACTTCTATCATATATCCAGTGTCCAGAAAATAGTCCCCATATATTTAGAATATCCTATTCTTCACTTTTTGTTGTTCATATAAAATTATTTTCTTAAATACCTACCCCATGCCACTGCTCTAGGCTTTGAAGCAGTGAAGAACAAAATAAATATGCTCTTTGCCCTCAAGGAGCTTGCAATCTGTTAGATAAACAAGTCATTATACAAATAACCATATAAGAACCTGGTAAAAAATCTATAGGATGCCTAGGTACTTGTATTACAATTTGAAGATGCGTAATAACCCACCTTGATTGTCCTTACTTTCAGGACTTCTTATGAACCAGGCAGTGCTTAATCATCCCCTTTCTCTGTTTCATGAAAAACAGTACACACACACTGCAAGGCATCAGCAAAGAAGCAGGTTTTTAGTTTTCATTCTTCCACTTAACAGAGCATGATTTTGAGTTTTTGCAACTGGACCGTAAGTTACCTGTGAAGCAAAACTTATGTTTAATCAACTGTTCTCTCTTCTGGAATTACTCGTAGTATTTAAAAGAATGCTGACTAATTAAACAGTCCAGGGTGCCTGGCTGACTCAATCAGAAGAACATATGACTCTTGATCTCGGGACCGTGACTTGGAACCCCATGTTGGGTGTAGGTGATTACTTAAATAAATAAAACTTTAAAACAAGTAAATAGGGGCGCCTGGGTGGTTCAGTCGGTTGAGCGTCCGACTTCGGCTCAGGTCATGATCTCGCAGTCTGTGAGTTCGAGCCCCACGTCGGGCTCTGTGCTGACAGCTCAGGGCCTGGAGCCTGCTTCCGATTCTGTGTCTCCCTCTCTCTCTGCCCCTCCCCCACTTTCACTCTGTCTCTCAAAAATGAATACATGTTTTAAAAAATTAAAAATAAATAAATGAAATGAAATTTTAAAATAAAATAAATAAATAAATAGATATAGAATCCAGTTATCATCCCAGAAACTACTAGAGTTTTGTCATCTAATCTCTATCATAATCCAAAGATGAAGATTTAGGGATTCTTGAAAGAAAATTTGCATACCGTTTTCCCAGAGGCAACATAAAAAGGCATATGCCAATCTAAAAAAATGTATATATTACTAATGTACTTACCTAGGATGCTTTTAGCTACAAGTTACAGAAATTCTGATTCAGTGGCAATTTATACTGTGTAACAAAGTCCAGAGAGAACTTCAGGATTAACAGATTCTGTAGCTCAATACTATATTCAAGGCTCTTGGTTCTTTCCGTATCAAGGCTGTCTTCTCCGGGCTTCCTCAGTTGTCATCCCCAGGCTAAAGAAGAAGACTGCTATGGCAGTTCCAGGCAACACACCCAGAAATGACTATGTTTGGGAGTGGGGGAGAAAGCATCTCCTCTAATAGCCCTGTCTTAGAAGAAAGGAAACAGGGGCACCTGGGTAGCTCAGTCAATTGGGCATCCAACTCTTGATCTCGGCTCAGGTTGTGATCTCACAGTTTGTGAGATGGAGCCCCACACCAGGTCCTACAGTGACCTCGAGGAGCCTACTCAGGATTCTCTCTCTCTCTCTCTCTCTCTCTCTCTCTCTCTCTGCCCCTCCCCTGCTGGAGGGCTCTCTAGCTTTCTCTCTCTCGCTCGCTCTCACTCTCTTTCTCCCCCATACCCCCTCTCCTCCCGTGCTCGTGCGTTCTCTCTCAAAACAAATAAATTTTTTTGAAAAAGGAAACATGTCAGAAACCCTCCAGCAGTCTTCTTTCACTGGGCAAAATTGGGGTTTATGCCTATACCTGAACCAAACACTTGCAGAGGAAATGCAGTTACCCTTGGACCATTCAGCCCACCCTAGGCGTTAGAAGAGAGATCAACTTCCTCAGACATATGGCTATGTGGGAGATGGATAGGTATCTGAGCAAAACCAGGGTTGTGTAAGAAAAGAACACCAGTTATGTCCACTATACTTCCTGAGCCGTTTTTTCAACCTAACAGTTTGAGCACTGTCTGATAATTCTGAAAGAAGTCAGTGGCATTGGTAGTCATCTGATCTAATGTACATAACTGTAATAAATGTTGGCACACCTACTTCACTAAGAAAGCACCAAAGAAAACTGATCTTTTTCTAGTAATACGTAATGGTCTTATAAAATGAGAGCTTATGAAAATACTATTTTTACTAACCTTTACAAGACACTTAATGTTCTAGTCATGGAAAGGGAAGATTACTCACCGAAGGGTGTCATAAGAGTTTCATCAATGAACTGGAAATTGGGGGATGTTGCACATAGGCCTAGGTTACTGAACTTACAGCCTCTCCTACTAACTAACACGAGCTCTGCAAAATATTTCCCCTTCATTACAGTTTTGAACTTGTGTTGTTCATTTCAAAGAATAGGGTACTAGTCAGGATAGGCTGGATTATAGTAACAGACAACTCCAAAATTAGAGTCTTAACAGAATAGAAGTATTTCTCTTAGATGAAGTCTCCTGGAGATCCTCTAAATGGCCCATGAGTTGGCGTGGCACTTCTAGGCTGCTCAGTCTCTAAATCCTTCCAATATCAAAATGACATTTCTTGGCCAATGTAAGGCACATGGCCACATCCAATTTCAAGGGGCAGGGAATCCTTGTACCCCAAAGTAGAAAAAATTAGATATTGATGAAGAGTGATAATGCCCAACAATATTCACAAGTAGATGTTTTTTCAATATCATTACCTTTCCTTTTTTTTTTTAAGTTTATTTATTTTGAGAGAGAGAGAGAACATGTGCATGCATGTGAGGTGGGGAGAGGCAGAGAAAAAGGGAAAGAGAGAGAATCTGAAGCTGGCTCCACACTGTCAGTCCAGAGCCTGGCTTGGGGCTCGAACTCAGGAACCGTGACATGATGACCCAAGCCTAAATCAAGACTTGGACACTTAACCAACTGAGCCACCTAGGCACCCCATTCACAAGTAGATTCTATGAAGGGCATTCTTTCTAAATCACTTTGAATATATGAAATACTGCAACCAAAGCTGCCCTTCTTTCTAACATGATTCTTAGAAAAAAGTCATGACTGATGTTACTTTGGTGGTGCCTACTCATCCCACAGCTCCCTCATTTTAAGAAAAATCCATTCTCCTCTCCCTACAGAGGGGTAGGCCTAAGTCTTCCTGTGTGTATCACATGAACCCTCTGGCCACAGTAGACTGGACTAGGATTGATGAAAACCAGACCCAACCTGGGCAATCAAGATTCTCTTGAGAAGTTGGACGTAGGACATAGCAATAAATACTGTTGACTGCTTGAAGAACACAGAGTCAGGGCCATGTCAGACACTTTCTTGACAGGTACAGACAAAGCTCCTCAAAAGAAAGGAAAATAAGACAGGGCAGGCAGGAAAAGGGGGAGGTAATCAACCATGTGGTCCTTCGATCACAAGTGCTGACTTTCTAGTTCAAGTCTAGTCCTCCTAAAGCCCTGATGTTTTTGGACGTTGGACTGTATGAGATAACCCTGTGTTCTACCAAGACCTCTGGTTTTCTGTTCACATTGGTTTGCAAGGTGTTTCTATTTCTTACAGCCAAACAATGGTTGTAGTACCAAAGCAAAGAACTTACACTGTCCTGAAAACTTTTAATGTACGTTAGGGGCACAGTGATCCAATATGCCTCTTGCCTATAGTTTTAAATTACAAGGCATTATTTCCCGGGGTGTGTTCTGTAGAACAGTGATCCTCCAAGCTGCTCTATGGAACAAGGGATCTAGGATCAGGTAAGTCTAGGGAGTGCTGCATACAACATCCCCCTTCTGGAGACTTATACGTTAGTATATTTAAGGTTCTGAGAAGTTCTGCTGTAAAGAGACCTATTAAGTCTCTTTAACCCAGCATTACCAGATGTGTACATACTTTTCCTTATAATACACATTAACATACCTCAGAACTTGTGCTCTATAGGGTCGCAACCCTTCAAAAGTTGCTATTATAATGATTCAGGAAAAGTACTTTTTGGCTGGAGTAAAAATCTGTTGAACATTGTCTTCCCTTGCTTTTTTAACTACCAAATGACAAAAAAGATTCTTTAACAAGGAAAAAAAGTGAGCACCAAACCTAAGAAAAGCATTGCTCCCGCAAGATGTCTCACTACCAAGTTGAAATTTAGAATTACAATGAAGAGTTTTGTGCTTCATCTTATTCTGCATGAGAATACGCCTTTTTAAGAGGAGTAAAAGATCTCCAAAGAGGGGGATGAAATTTGGAGGCTTTCTTGAGCGACTCAAGAAAATTATTGAGGAATCTCCCTCTAGAAACTACCTTTGGGATATCCTGACGGCTGATAGGAGACCCCCTGAATAGGCTAGCCACTGCTCTCCTGCTCAGCGCTTTGACTTCCTGGCCAACTGAAGCAATAAATAATAGCTCAGGTCCTTGTTCCTTTAAAGTAGAGCTAGATGAAAATGACCTAAGTATCAAGGGAAGAAGCACTACTCACAATCATCTTCAAGATCCAATGATTTCTACTGCTTCTGTTTGTCTTCAGAGGTTTTTAGGTTGAGAGAATGAAATGCTTATCAAACCCCTCTTGTGTGCCAGATACTGTGCTAGACATTTTACATTTGGGACCCATTTTACCAACTCTATAAGTATATATTGCCATGCCTTTTTTACAGCCAAGGACATCAAGTCTGTAAAAGGTTAGGCAATTTTATTACAGTCTCATTGTTAGTAACTATTAGGCTATATAAAACCAATTCCATCTGACTCCAGAGTTCTTGTGCTTTGTATTTAAATATGCTTGCCCCACAACATTCAAATATGTTTTTCACATGGTAAATGATGCAGTCTAACACTATAGATAAAAACAGGTGTGTGTATGTGTGTGTATCAGATAACATATTCAGTATATCAGTGGGCTTTGGTATTCAAGGACAAACAAGACCCTGGAAACATTAAGGCTTCAGTATTCATGACATGACCAGGGTTATCTAAATTGAGGCAACGATTAAGATGTTGTGTCAGGGAACAGTTTATTCAGGGAATGCTAGATGAATTGCTCTGAAATCACTGTGAACTATTAAACGATGCACGTTAAGTAGGACGATGAAGTCCCAGAACTGTGTTTCTTCTCGTTTCTACTGTCTTTTAACCACGCTTCGCATTACAGCTTGAAGAAAAGTATTTTCTAACGATGCTTCTAAAGTAAACAAAGGACACTGCCTGACACACTACCAAGACGACCACTCTAAAACAAATGAACTTAAGTACATATCAAAGTTGGTGGTGATAAAACCACACAAAAGAACTATTTTAAGGTTTTTTTTAGAAGACAAGACTTTGACTACATTTATTCCTAGAAAGTCAAATTTTAAATGTCATTTGATAGCCTAAGGAGTAGTAAAACATTTTTTTTGATTTCACTTTTGAAATTATTTTATGGGTATTATAGAGTAAATAATTATGTTAATGTTTTTGGATCCCAAACATATGATGTAGGAGATGCATCATATAGAAAAGCAAAAAAGTGGGGTACCTGGGTGGCTCAGTCAGTTAAGTGTCCGACTTCGGCTCAGGTCATGATCTCACAGTTTATGGGTTCAAGCCCACATCAGGCTCTGTGCTGACGGCTCATAGCCTGGAGCCTGCTTCGGATTCTGTATGTGTGTCTCTCTCTCTCCACCCCTCCCCTGTTCACGCTGTCTCTCTCTCAAAAATAAACACTTTAAAAAATAAAAATAAAAAATAAACAGTTAAAAATTTGTTAAAAAAATAAATCATCATACTCTTATAAAAAAAAAAAGTAAAGCAAAGAAGTAAAAGCCCTATAATTTTTTATTTCCTGAAAGAAATGTCTGAAAGAGCCTAGAAACCATGACAACCCAGTAGGAATAAACAGCCTTAGCACCCAGATTTCACCATATTTAGGATAGCTGATCCCAGGTCTGAAACAGAAATGTACAAAATGAGCCTGGGATGTCATCTACTTGAAGGCAGGAAATTATCAAAGACCGTTGGGGTCATAGCAAAATGATACAAAAGTCAGCTTCCTCTGGGGCTTCCTCTGGCCAAATACAGACCAATTTAAACATCCAACAGGAAAAATGACTGTACCTGACTGAAACACATGGAAAAATAAAATCCATGAGTTCACAGAGTTAGGAAAAAGAAAACTAATCACCTAGTTAATTAAATACACAAGTCACTGGTCACCATTAGAAGTAGGGCAGTGTAGGGGCACCTGGGTGGCTCAGTCGGTTAAGCGTCCAACTTCACCTCAGGTCATGATCTCACAGTTCGTGAGTTCGAGCCCCGCATCAGGCTCTATGCCGAATGCTCAGCCTGGTGCCTACTTCCAATTTGTGTCTCCTCTCTCTCTGCCCCTTCCCTGCTCACACTCTCTCTCTCTCTCTCTCTCTCTCAAAAAATAAACAGAAAACAGTATGGAGGTTCCTCAAAAAACTAAAAATAGAACTACCCTACGACCCAGCAGTTGCACTACTAGGCATTTATCCACGGGATACAGGTGTGCTGTTTCGAAGGGACACCCCCATGTTTATAGCAGCACTATCAACAATAGCCAAAATATGGAAAGAGCCCAAATGTCCATCGATGGATGAATGGATAAAGAAGATGTGGTGTATATATATACAATGGAGTATTACTCGGCAATCAAAAAAGAATGAAATCTTGTCATTTGCAACTACGTGGATGGAACTGGAGGGTATTATGCTAAGTGAAATTAGTCAGTCAGAGAAAAACAAAAATCATATGATTTCACTCATCTGAGGACTTTAAGAGACAAAACAGATGAACATAGGGAAGGGAAACAAAAATAATATAAAAACAGGGAGGGGGACAAAACAGAAGAGACTCATAAAGATGGAGAACAAACTGAAGGTTGCTGGAAGGGTTGTGGGAGGGAGGATGGACTAAATGGGTAAGGGGCATTAGGAATCTACTCCTGAAATCATTGTTTCACTATATGGTAACTAATTTGGATGTAAATTTTAAAAAATAAAATTAAAAAATAATAATAATTAGGGTAGTGTGTTAGTTTGCTAAGGCAGCCATTACTGAGTACCCCAAATTGGGTGGCTTAAACAACAGAATTTCCTCACAATTCTAGAAGCTAGAAATCCAAGATCAAGGTGTTGGCAAGGTTGATTTCTTCTGAGGCCTCTCTCCTTGGCGTGGAGTTGACCACCTCCTCCCAGTGTCGTCACATGATCTTCCCTTTGTGCATGTCTGTGTCTAACTTTCTTCTTATAAGTATACTGGTCATATTGATTAGGGCCTATTCTTTTTTTTTTTTTTTTATTTTTTTAAATGTTTTTATTTATTTTTGAGACAGAGAGAGACAGAGCAGGAGCAGGGGAGGGGCAGAGAGAGAGGGAGACACAGAATCTGAAGCAGGCTCCAGGCTCTGAGCGGTCAGCACAGAGCCCGACTCGGGGCTCGAACTCACGGACCGTGAGATCATGACCTGAGCCGAAGTCGGCCGCTTAACCGACTGAGCCACCCAGGCGCCCATTAGGGCCTATTCTAATGAGCTCATTTTAACTTAAGTACCTCTTTAAAGGCCTTATCTCCAAATACAGATACCGGAGGTTAGGACTTCAACATAGGATTTGAGAGGGCAGGGGACACAATTTAGTTATGACAGGCACCAAGTCCTTACTTTGAAAATTAGAAATTCATGGAAAAGAAAAGAGAATTTATCTTGCCTGTTCCATACAAACTGTATTGTAGAACCACTAAATAGCCCTACTTGAAGAGAGAAATCAAGTTAGTAAATGTAAGAGGAATGATAGCATTAGAAAACCACTATTTTGTGGTTTAGGCAGTGCTCATCAATGGATGATAAAACTATTTAGGAGAAAAGCTGATAGTTCCAATTACAACTTAAACATTAAACAGTTACCACCAGTCAATTTAGCATCTCTAAAAGTAAGACAACCAGGCATTATACAACTCCTGACGTGGTGCAATATAACTTATACCACATTGCCTATGAGATATTCTTGCTAAGCAAATTAAAAGCGAATCTAAGAGAACCTCAGTTTTAACTTCCAAATAACATGAAATACATGGATAGGAAAACAAGTTCAATTACACTACAAGGAAGCAATTACTCGAATCCAGAATGTAGGGACATTCTACAGTCATGGGGCACCCGGGTGGCTCAGTCAGTTAAGCATCTGACTTTGGTTCAGGTCATTATCTCATGATTCATGAGTTTGAGCCCGCCATCAGGTTCTGCACTAACAATGTGGAGCCTGCCTGGGATTCTCTCTCTCCCTCTCTGCCCCTCCCCCACTTGCACACGTGCATTCTCTCAAAAATAAATAAATTTTAAAAACTAAAAAAAAAAAAAGATTTAGAAGTCACAACAACAAAATGTAATGCGTTGACCTTGTTTGAATCCTGATTTGAGAAAACAAACCATAAAAGAGTGTTTTCAAGATAATCAGAAAACTTTGGTGATTTTTAAAAATTTTTTAGTTTTTACATTTACTTATTTTTGAGAGAGAGTGAGAGAGCGAGAGAGAGAGCAAGTGGGGGAGGGGCAGAGAGAGAAGGAGACACAGAATCCAAAGCAAGCTCCAGGCTCTGAGCTGTCAGCACAGAGCCCGATGTGGGGCTGGAACCCAAGAACCGTGAGATCATGACCTGAGCCTAAGTCGGTCACTCAACTGACTGAGCCACCCAGGCACCCCAGTTTGGTGATTATTAATTAGATTATTAAGGAAGAGTTATTAACCTAGGTGTGACAGTATTATAATATGTAAAATAAAAAGTCTTTATTTTTTAGACTCATATTGAAGTATTTAAGGGTGAAATGAGAGAAATGTCAGAAATTTGCCTATAGAAAATACAGAAGAGAAGGAAGAAGGGAGGAAGGAGGAAGGGATAAATGATAGATATGGCAAAATACTGATCAGTTTTGAAATTGCTAGACCAGCAGCAGCAGCAGCATTGGGGAACTTGTTAGAATACTAATTCTTGGACCTCTCCCAGACCGACTGGATCAGACACTCTGAGAGGAAGACCCAGCAATCTATGATTTAACAAACTCTCCAGCTGATTCTGATGCAGCTAAATTTGAGAATACTATGATACAAAAAAGGGCTTCTGAGAATTTTAAGAGTGTTGAATATTTTGTAGTGTGCTTGAAAACTGTCCTTATAAAAAAAGATTGTTAAAAAAACCCACAACTGTTTGTGTTATATGTGATAGTCCGGAGGAGTATGAAGTCTAACCACCGTGAGTGGTCATGTATAGTGCAAATAACCCGAAGAAGTGACTGTCTCTCAATAACATTGTTTAAAAGAGGAAAGCGGAGGGGGGCGGGGGGGTAAAAAAAAGAGAGAGAGATTGGAAAGCAAAAGGGCCCCTGGGTGGCTCAGTTGGTTAAGCGGCTGAGTTCTACTCAGGTCATGATCTCATTATGAGCTTGAGCTCCATATCGGGCTCTGTGCTGACAGCTCAGAGCCTGGAGCCTGCATCAGGTTCTGTGTCTCCCTCTCTCTCTGCCCCTCCCCCACTCACACTCTGTCTCTCTCTTTCTGTCTCTCTCAAAAGTAAATAAACATTAAAAAAAATTTTAGGAGCACCCGGTGGCTCAGTCAGTTAAGTATCCAACTTTAGCTCAGGTCATGATCTTGCGGTTCATGGGTTTGAACCCCACATCAGGCTTGTCGCTGTCAGCCTGTCAGCACAGAGCCTGGAGCCTGCTTCAGATTCTGTGTCTCCCTTTCTCTCTGTGCCCCTCCCCTGCTTGTGGTCTGTCTCTCTGTGTCTCTCAAAAATAAATAAATGTCAAAAAAAATTTTTTTATTATTATTTTTTTTTAATATAAAATCTGTTGTCAGATTGGTTTCCATACAACACCCAGTGCTCATCCCAACAGGTGCCCTCCTCAATGCCCATCACCCACTTTCAGCTACCTCCCACCCCCCCCATAAACCCTCAGTTTATTCTCAGTTTTTAAGAGTCTCTTATGGTTTGGCTCCCTCCCTCTCTAATCTTTTTTTTTTTCCCTTCCCCTCCCCCATGGTCTTCTGTTAAGTTTCTCAGGATCCACATAAGAGTGAAAACATATGGTATCTGTCTTTCTCTGTATGACTTATTTCACTTAGCATAACACTCTCCAGTTCCATCCACGCTGCTACAAAAGGCCAGATTTCATTCTTTCTCATTGCCACGTAGTATTCCATTGTGTATATAAACCACAATTTCTTTATCCATTCATCAGTTGATGGACATTTAGGCTCTTTCCATAATTCGGCTATTGTTGAGAGTGCTGCTATAAACATGGGGGTACAAGTGCCCCTATGCATCAGCACTCCTGTATCCCTTGGGTAAATTCCTAGCAGTGCTGTTTCTGGGTCATAGGGTAGATCTATTTTTAATTTTTTGAGGAACCTCCACACTGTTTTCCAGAGAGGCTGCACCAGTTTGCATTCCCACCAACAGTGCAAGAGGGTTCCCGTTTTTCCACATCCTCTCCAGCGTCTATAGTCTCCTGATTTGTTCATTTTAGCCACTCTGACTGGCGTGAGGTGGTATCTCATTGTGGTTTTGATTTGTATTTCCCTGATGAGGAGTGACGTTGAGCATCTTTTCATGTGCTTGTTGGTCATCTGGATGTCTTCTTTAGAGAAGTGTCTATTCATGTCTTCTGCCCATTTCTTCATGGGATTATTTGTTTTTCAGGTGTGGAGTTTGGTGACTTCTTTATAGATTTTGGATACTAGACCTTTGTCTGATATGTCATTTGCAAATATCTTTTCCCATTCCATCGGTTGCCTTTTAGTTTTGTTGATTGTTTCCTTTGCTGTGCAGATGCTTTTTATCTTCATGAGGTCCTAATAGTTCATTTTTACTTTTAATTCCCTTCCCTTTAGAGATGTGTCAAGTAAGAAATTGCCATGGCTGAGGTCAGAGAGGTTTTTTCCTGCTTTCTCCTCTAGGGTTTTGATGGTTTCCTGTCTCACATTCAGGTCCTTTATCCATTTTGAGTTTATTTTGTAAGAAAGTGGTCCAGTTTCATTCTTCTGCATGTTGCTGTCCAGTTTTCCCAGCACCACTTGCTGAAGAGACTGTCTTTATTCCATTGGCTATTCTTTCCTGCTTTGTCAAAGATTAGTTGGCCATACTTTTGTGGGTCCAATTTTGGACTCTATTCTATTCCATTGGTCTATGTGTCTATTTTTGTGCCAATATCATGCTCTCTTGATGACTACAGCTTTGTAGTAGAGGCTAAAGTCAGGGATTGTGATGCTTCCCACTTTGGCCCTCTTCTTCAATATTACTTTGGCTATTCAGGGTCTTTTTTGGTTCCATACAAATTTTAGGATTGCTTGTTCTAGCTTCGAGAAGAATGCTGGTGCAATTTTGATTGGGATTGCATTGAATGTGTAGATAGCTTTGGGTAGTATTGACATTTTGACAATATTTATTCTTCCAATCCATGAGCATGGAATGTTTTTCCATTTCTTTGTATCTTCTTCAATTTCCTTCATAAGCTTTCTATAGTTTTACAGATCTTTTTCATCTTTGGTTAGGTTTATTCCTAGGTATTTTTTGATTCTTGGTGCAATTGTGAATGGGATCAGTTTCTTTATTTGTCTTTCTGTTGCTTCATTATTAGTGTATAAGAATGCAACTGATTTCTGTACATTAATTTTGTATCCTGTGACTTTGCTGAATTTATTTATCAGTTCTAGCAGACTTTTGGTGGAGTCTATCAGATTTTCCATGTATAATATCATGTCATCTGCAAAAAGCGAAAGCTTGACTTCATCTTTGCCAATTTTGATGCCGTTGATTTCCTTTTGTTGTCTGATTGCTGATGCTAGCACTTCCAACACTGTTAAACAACAGCGGTGAGAGCGGACATGCCTGTCGTGTTCCTGATCTCAGGGGGAAAGCTCTCAGTTTTTCCCTATTGAGGATACTATTAGCTGTGGGCTTTTCATAAATGGCTTTTATGATATTTAAGTATGTTCCTTCTATCCTGACTTTCTCGAGGGTTTTTATTAAGAAAGGATGCTGAATTTTGTCAAATGCTTTTTCTGCATCGATTAACAGGATCATATGGTTCTTATCTTTTCTTTTATTAATGTGATGTATAACATTGATTGATTTGCGAATGTTGAACCAGCCCTGCAACCCAGGAATGAATCCCACTTGATCATGGTGAATAATTCTCCCCTGCTTGTGGTCTGTCTCACTGTGACTCTCAAAAATAAATAAATGTCAAAAATTTTTTTTCAAAAACTTTTTTTAAAGATAAAATAGGAAAACAAAATAGTGTTTTTCTGTGGTTCCCTTGAAGCTGACTTTCTAAGGTTTGATTTTTTTTTAATCTTTTTAAGATTTTAAAAATGTTTTAAAATTTTTCAGAGAATCCGAAACAGCTCCAGGCTCTGAGCTGTCAACACAGAGCCCGATGTGGGGCTCAAACCTGCAAACCGTGAGATCATGACCTGAGCCAAAGTCAGATGCTCAACTCACTGAGCCACCCAGGCACCCCTTTAATATTTTTAACATTTATTTATTTTTGAAAGGCGGGGGGCAGAAAGAGGTAGACAGAGGATCTGAAGCAGGCTCTACACTGTGAGCACAGAGCCCCATGTGGGGCTTGAACTCATGAACCGTGAGATCATGACCTGAGCCGGAATCAAGAGTCAGCGGCTTAACTGACTAAGCCACCCAGGTGCCCCAGTTTGATTTTTTTTTTTTTTTTTTTAATGCTGTGCCAGGTACTCTACTGAGGAACAGGGAGATAAAACCAGATAAAATGCAATTGCTTCCCTCAATGGCTCCATAGCATAATGGGGAAAAGAAACAAAGGAGTCAATGTTTAACAACTGAGGGCTCTACTGGAGGTGGGTAAATGCAATATGGCACCAAGACTGACGATAACTGGAGGGTTTCCTGGAGTCGGGAACACTTAGGCTAACTTGTAGAGACTGAGCAA
This sequence comes from Panthera uncia, assembly GCF_023721935.1. Classification (NCBI taxonomy): domain Eukaryota; kingdom Metazoa; phylum Chordata; class Mammalia; order Carnivora; family Felidae; genus Panthera; species Panthera uncia. Next base: position 58,349,514 of record NW_026057584.1, on the reverse strand, counting down.
AGTTAAATGAGATGCAGAGCAAGCAAGTCTCAGAGAAATGCAAGAAAACATTTCACTTAGAGTCACCAGGCAGCTAGGGCATAGCCAGGGCTTCATGGTGGCAGTGGACAGAGACAAGATCCTAAAGAAACCTGCCTGCTACACTTCCCACCACTGCTATTTCTGTCAATATTTCTGTTTATGTTCACAATCAAAGTGTAGTAAAGTCCCTACCAACCAGAAAAAATAACCCTAAGAAAAGCCAGATTATGAAATTGTGAAAGTCTAGAATAAGCAAATAAAAGAAACAATTTGGCTTAAAGCCATTGCTCAAATTTATATAAAACTATACTGCTAATGAAAGTGCTAGAAGACTCCTTTGTATAGAACTGCTCGCTAAATATAACTCCCCAGTCATTTGTGAATAAATTGAAATGAGCTATCTTGGGAAAGTATAGAAATGTCACTATTCTTTAACCACAGATTCTGTCTTACATATGGGGCTTTCAAGCAGATATCTCATGATGTTTGAAGATTTTTTCCTTAGTGTTCCTTTTTTTTTTTTTGAGAGAGAGAGAGGGCGCAAGTGAGCAAAGGGCAGAGAGAGGGAGAGAGAGAGAGAAGAGGGGCTCACGTTCACCCAATGCGTGGCTCGCGTTCACCTGATGTGGGACTTCAACTCACGAACCACGAATTCCTGACCTGAGCCGAAGTCAGATGCTTAACAACTGAGCCACCCAGGTGCCCCTAACGTTAACGTTCTAATCCACATTATTTTTCTTCAAAATCTCAGGAATGATGTGCCTATCAAATGTAACCGTCTTCTGCTGCACTTTATATTCATGACACAAATATCAACTTTAAAGAAAGTATGATGTAACGAATAGATCTTTGTCAGGTTTTTGACAGCATTAAGCCAACCAAAGAATTCCATAAGTAACAAGAACAACTTATTTTTCCACAGAGATATAATAGAAATTTATTGTCATACAAGCCACAAATATATCTTGTTATTTGAATAATACATACCAAGAGAAGAAATTAAGTTCAATAAGAGTCTATTTACTGAGACTATGATAAAGCAAAGCTTTGGCTATTTATATATTAGCACTCTACATAAAATAAGACCTTTCTGGTGCTTCATAATATGAAGGTTTTTTAGAATAATATTCTTTAAAATCACAAGTCATGTTTTTCTCTATGTTAAAGTTTTCCTATTAATTATAAAATATTGATGTCATGGTATACTGAAAAAAAAAAAATGCAGGCATCAGAGCCAGATAACCTAGACTTGAATTCTGTCTTACCGCTCACTAGCTGTGTCCCTTTGATCAGTTCATTTGTCTCAGCCTCAGCATCCTGACCTCACCACCATCTTCTTCACAAAGGTTTTGCGACAGTTAAGAAAAATGGTGTATAGGGCAGCGAGGAGGCTACCTGGCACAAGATGAGAATATTCTACAGATATTATTAGTTCCCTTCCCTGACAGTCTTCAAATCAACCAAAACTTAGCAGCTTAACACAACAATGTAGTATTTCTCATGGGTTATCTGGGTAGTTTTTCTGCTTCAAATGACATCAGGCAGGCACTGGGATTGCTAGTGGCCTCTCTCATTTGGCTAGCATTTGGTGCTACCTGGCTGGGGTTGTTGGCTAGGGCACCTCAGTTCTCTCCATGGCCTCACCACGTAGCTCTGGGTATCTCTCAGCATGGTGGCGGGGTTCAAAGAGCATTTCAGGAACAACAGGAAGTAAAAGCTGCCAACTCTCTTAGAGAGTCTATGTCCACAAGACCTAGAATGTTACTTTATCCACATTTCATTGGTCAGAGCCAGTATGGATTCAAGGAATGGGAAATAAGCCCATCCCTTGATGTGAAGAGTGGCAAGCACCTATAAGAAGTACTAAGGTGGGGGCACCTGGGTGGCTCAGTCCGTTAAGCGTCTGCTGACCTTGGCTCAGGTCATGATCTCATGGTTTGTGAGATCAAGCCCTGCGTCGGATTCTGTGCTGACAGCTCAGAGCCTGGAGCCTGCTTCAGATTCTGTGTCTCCCTCTCCCTCTCAAAGAATAAATAAACATTAAAAAAATTTTTTTAAAGAAGTCCTAAGGGAGACAATCTTTGGAGACTAGCCACTATGATCCACCCTCCGGCCACAATAATTCAGATCCCTTCCCTGTGCAAAATATATTCACCCCTTCTCAAAACCCCTAAAAGTCTCATACTATTAATATGGCATCAGGTCAAAGGTCCAGGGGGCGCCTGGGTGGCTCAGTCGGTTGGGCGTCTGACTTCGGCTCAGGTCATGATCTCACAGTTTATGAGTTCAAACCCCACGTCGGGCTCTGTGCTGACAGCTCAGAGCCTGGAGCCTGCTTTGGATTCTGTGTCTCCTTCTCTCTCTGCCCCTCCCCGACTTGTGCTCTGTCTCTCGCTGTCTCTCAAAAATAAATAAATGTAAAAGAAAAAAAAAAAAAAAAAGTCCAGGATCTTGTCGGCTAAATAAGGTCCAGGAGCACTTGAACTGCTATAGGTGTGGCCTCTCAGGTACAACACCTTGGTTGTAAAGATCTGTGAATGAAAAAGACAAATTATCTGCCCCACATGTATCCAACAATACAATGATGGAAAAGGGACAGAATATGCACAGTAGGTACCTCCATTCAGAAGATGGGCAGGTGGGAGGCACATAGCAGTCACCAGACCACGGCAATTCTGAGATCAGCCAAACGCATATTGTCGTTTCCTCCTCCAACTCTGAGATCAGAAATGCTTTTCTTTTTTTAATGCTTAATTACTTATTTTGAAAGAGACTACAGGGGAGGGCAGAGAGAGAGCGGGAGAGAGAGAATCTCAAGCAGACTCCATCCTGTTAGCACAGAGCTCACAACTGTGAGATCATGACCTGAGCCAAAATCAAGGCCTCCCAGAAGGGAGGCTGTGAGCCTCCCAGGCCCCCCAGAAATGTTGATTAGGGCCTAGTTCGGCTTGCTAAAAGTAGTTCTTTTAGATTCTCTAGGCCCTGGGCTCTGCCCTAGTGGTCATTCTTCCTTTTCTGTAAGAAATGACCCATGTTCACAGCTGAGTAGTTTTCTCTACTTGCTTCCTGCCCAGAGAACGTAGGAGGCTCAGAGGCCTCTTTCGTTTTTAACCTATTTCTCGGTCCCTTCAGTCCATGCTTGTATAATTTGGCCTTTAAAAAAACTTTGTGGGCTTCTTGTGTATCAAATTATAATCTACTCCATTAGATAAAAGCCACACCCACAAATCTCTTTGAAACAGACCCCCTCCACCCTGGATTCAGAGTCAGGTACTATGGGATAATGCCTTTAAGATTAAGGTTCTCTTAAGCCCTTTTGCCTAGCAGAGAAAATCCTAAGAGAGATGCACTTAAAATTCTTAGAAGGCCTATCATCTGGCTGGCAGCATTTTGGATGTGATCTTTGCCAGCCATGTCCTGACTTGGACACTCTATATTCATATTTCATTACGTGCAGCTAAAAGAAACTAATTGGGTATTGGCAATATTCTGCCTGGAAATATTTTTAGCTATATTCACAAGTTCATTAGGTATGTCTTCTATCTTGCCTATCAGTACAGTCAGCAGTGTTCCCAAATTTTCCACCGTTACATGACAGGAGTTGCCTTTTCTCTAGCATATGCTAATTTTATCACTATCATTTACAGTCTCCTCAAGGCCCTTCTGGCCTCTACCCAATGGTCTCAAAGTCAGTGCCACGTGTTTTTAGTTTTTTGTAACGATAGCACTGTACTTCGAGATTCTAATTTCTTCTTAGTTATCTGATATTATATTAAAAAATCCCCCAAACTTAGTGACTTAAAACAACAGAAGTTTTATTATTTCTTATGATGATGCTACAGTTTGTCAAAGGTTTAGCTGGGTGGTTCTTATGGTCCTATTTGGGGTCCCTTGTGTAACTGCAGTCCTAGTGGTTGGGTCTGGTACATACAAATGCTTCTTTACTCCCTTATCTGGTGCCTCAGTGCTCCTCCTTGTGGCCTCTCTCTCCATATATCTCCTCCTCCAGGGTCATTCCATGTGGCCTCTCTCCAGCTGAGTAGTCCAGATTCCTTACATGATTTTCAAGGTACAGAAAATGAAGTACCAGTTCCCTTAAGGCCTGAATTTGGAAGTCTCAGAAAGCCACTTCTGCTGTGTTCTCTTGGACAAAGCAAGGCAAAGACTAGCTCAGATTGAAGGGGAGGGGAAATAAACCCTCTGTTAAGAACTGAATGTTTGTGTCTCCCCAGAATTCATATAATGAAATCTAATCCCCAATGTGATGGAGTTAGGAGGTAGCGCCTTTAGGAGGTAATGAGGTCATGAGGGTGGAGCGCCCATGAATGGGATTAGTGCCCATATAAGAAGACACCAGAGGGCCAGTTGGCTCCCTTTCCAGTGTGTGAGGAAATAACAAGTCGGCCACCTACAGCCTGAGAGGGGGCTCCCGCCAGAATTCAAACCTGCTGGCACCTTGATCTCAGGCTTCCAGCCTCCAGAACTGTGAGAAACAAATTTCTGTTTTCCAAGCCACTCAGTTTATGCTGTTTTGTTACAGCAGCCCAAGCTGACTGAGACATTCCACTTCTAACTATTAGAAACAAAATGTGCATTCGGGGAGTGGGGGAATTATTGAGGCCCAATTTTAGGGCTACCACAACAGT